>NW_023253012.1:0-1533 GCF_002007445.2 Ailuropoda melanoleuca
TTTTATATTCTCACCTCAAGAAGCTGGAACAGCAACAGAAGAACAGGCCTAATCCATGCACAAGAAAGCAGATGATCAAGATTAGAGCAGCAATCAATGAATTAGAAACTAGGAGCACAGTAGAGCAGATCAACAGAGCTAGAAGTTGGTTCTTTGAAAGAATAAATAAAATAGATAAGCCACTGGCAAGACTTATCCAAAAGAATAGAGAAAGGACCCAAATTAATAAAATTATGAATGAAAAGGGAGAGGTCATGACCAACACCAATGAAATAGGGAGGATCATTAGAAACTTTTGTCAACAGCTTTATGCCAATAAATTAAGCAACCTGGAGGAGATGAATGCCTTCCTGGAAACCTATGAACTACCAAGACTGAAACAGGAAAAAATTGATTTTCTAAACAGACCAATTAATTATGAAGAGATTGAAGCAGTGATTAAAAAACCTTCCAAAAAACAAAACTCCAGGGCCTGATGCATTCCCCGGGTAATTCTACCAAACATTCAAAGAAGAAATAATACCTATTCTCCTAAGGCTGTTTCAAAAAATAGAAACAAGGAAAACTACCAAACTCATTCTATGAGGCCGATATTACCTTGATCCACAAACCAGGCAAAGACCCCATCAAAAAGGAGAATTACAGACCGATTTCCCTGATGAATATGGACGCCAAAATTCTCAACAAGATCCTAGCTAATAGGATCCAAAAGTACATTAAAAGGATCATCCATTGGGGCGCCTGGGTAGCGCAGTCGTTAAGCGTCTGCCTTCGGCTCAGGGCACGATCCCGGCGTTATGGGATCGAGCCCCACATCAGGCTCCTCCACTGGAAGCCTGCTTCTTCCTCTCCCGCTCCCCCTGCTTGTGTTCCCTCTCTCGCTGGCTGTCTCTCTGTCAAATAAATAAAAAAAATCTTTAAAAAAAAATTAAAAAAAAGGATCATCCATCATGATCAAGTGGGATTCATCCCTGGGATGCAAGGGTGGTTCAACGTTCGCAAATCTATCAGTGTGATAAATTAGATCAACAAGAAAAAAGCCAAGAATCATATGATCCTCTCAATAGATGCAGAAAAAGCATTTGACAAAATACAGCATCCTTTCCTGATTAAAACCCTTCAGAGTGTAGGGATAGAGGGTACATTCCTCAATCTCATAAAAACCATCTATGAAAAGCCTACAGCAAATATCATTCTCAATGGGGAAAAGCTGCAAGCCTTTTTCTTAAGATCAGGAACACGACAAAGATGCCCACTCTCGCCATTATTATTCAGCATAGTACTAGAAGTCCTTGCAACAGCAATCAGACAACAAAAAGGGATGAAAGGTATCCAAATCGGCAAAGAAGAAGTCAAACTGTCTTTCTTCGCAGATGACGTGATACTCTATTTGGAAAACCCAAAAGAATCCACCCGCAACTACTAGAAGTTATAGAGCAGTTCAGTAATGTGACGGGATACAAAATCAGTGCTCAGAAATCAATTGCATTTCTATACACGAACAATGAGACTGAAGAAAGAGAAATTAGGGAA
>NW_023253013.1:0-1218 GCF_002007445.2 Ailuropoda melanoleuca
GGAACTCAACCACAAGGAAAAACCAGGAAGAAACTCAAACACTTGGAGGCTAAGAACCACCCTGCTCAAGAGTGACTCGATAAACCAGGATATCAAAAAACAATTTAAACAATTTATGGAGACCAACGAGAATGAAAACACAATGGTCCAAAACCTATGGGATACTGCAAAGGCAGTCCTAAGGGGGAAANTAAGGGGGAAATACATAGCCATCCAAGCCTCACTCAAAAGAATAGAAAAATCTAAAATGCAGTTTCTATATTCTCACCTCAAGAAACTGGAACAGCAACAGAGGGACAGGCCTAACCCACTGACAAGGAAGGAGTTGACCAAGATTAGAGCAGAAATCAATGAATTAGAGACCAGAACCACAGTAGAGCAGATCAACAGGACTAGAAGCTGGTTCTTTGAGAGAATCCATAAAATTGATAGACCACTGGCAAAACTTGTCCAAAAACAAAGAGAAAGGACTGAGATTATTAAAATTACGAGTGAAAAGGCAGAGGTCACGACCAACAACATTGAAATTGGAAGGATGATTAGAAATTTTTGTCAACAGCTATATGCCAAAAAACTAAGCAATCTGGAAGAGATGGAGGCCTTCCTGGAAACCTATAAACTACCAAGACTGAAACAGGAAGAAATAGATTTCTTAAATAGGCCAATTAACTATGAAGAAATTGAGTCAGTGATAAACAACCTTCCAAATAATAAAACTCCAGGCCCAGACGGTTTTCCTGGGGAATTCTACCAAACATTCAAAGAAGAAATAATACCTATTCTCCTAAAGCTATTTCAAAAAATAGAAACAGAAGGAAAGCTACCAAACTCATTCTATGAGGCTAATATTACCTTGATCCCCAAACCAGGCAAAGACCCCCTCAAAAAGGAGAATTACAGACCGATTTCTCTAATGAATATGGATGCCAAAATCCTCAACAAGATCCTTGCTAATAGAATCCAACAGTACATTAAAAGGATTATCCATCATGACCAAGTGGGATTCATACCTGGGATGCAAGCATGGTTCAACACTCGCAAATCAATCAATGTGATACATCATATCAACAAGAAAAGACTCAGGAACCATATGATCCTCTCAATTGATGCTGAAAAAGCATGTGACAAAATACAGCATCTTTTCCTGATAAAATCCTTCAGAGTGTAGGAATAGAGGGTACATTTCTCAATCTCATAAAAGCCATCTATGAAAAGCCT
>NW_023253014.1:0-8899 GCF_002007445.2 Ailuropoda melanoleuca
CCTTTGTCCAGAGTTATCGCATGGCCCTTACAAAACACTCTGAGACCTTAGCTCTGAGACAAGAAACAAACAAACCAGCACAATCCACATGGAAAGGTGTATCTATGTATATGTCATGTCATGTCCACCAGTGTTGCCTGACCATCGTTTTCTTCCTTTCCCTCTTAGGTGTGGTTCCAGAACCAGCGCACCAGGCAGCTAAGGCAGAGCCGANGAGCCGAGCGGGGTCTGCAAACTCCCAAGGGGAAGGGCCACCACACAAACACGAACAGCCTCCAGCTTGGACTCAAGGTGACACCCCAGCAGAGCCAATGGGTCTCTTCTTGGGCTTCTCCTTGACACAGAAGCGGGTGTGCGTCTGCTTGCCAAGTGTTTGGGAAGAAGGCTTAGGAGAGGGACCCATGCTATCCAGTTCCAGCTGCCTTTCTCTTCCCAGAGATGGAGACTGTGCGTGCATCCCCTTTTGGGTGCGTGGGTTGATTCTGGGCCAGAGAGGCTTTGAATCTTCTTGCCCTGACACTAGGGAAGGACAGAGTCCTCTTCTTGGTTCGCCTCAGACTGCCAGCTTGTGTGGCTGGGTCCATGCTGACCTCAGTGGACTCAGGGAAGGAGAGGCTATGACGACAATGGAGAAGCACGTGAATACACACGCACACACACACACGCATACGCAGGGACCCCAATTTCTCTTTCCACACTGCATGAGGCCATTGCTTTCAAAGCCCTTCTTTCTGACTCTGTTCTCCTTTTAGAACGTGTCGCAAAGGAAGGCAGGAGAAAACGGACATCCATTTCTCCATCCCATACTTGTATCCTCCTTCAAGCCTTTGAGAAGAACCGGTTTCCTAGCTTTGCTACCAGGGAACACCTGGCCCAAATAACAGGTCTTCCGTAATCCGGCATACAGGTACGTTGTCCGATTGTGGCTCCTTAGTTGTTCAAAGTGGAAGGGATATCGGCGCCTGAGACGTTGCTGGGGGCCTTTGGTCTCCTTGGGTGTATCCACGGGATCCAGTGCCCAGGCGATGGGGGGAAAGTGTTGACCTGGCAAGTGAGAGAACGCTGCACAAAGAATTGGTCAAGAAAACAGGGAACGGGTTGTGGGCCAGGTGGCAGCGCTCATGTGTTTAGAAACGGTGAGTAGGCAAATGGAGGGACACAGAAAAGGTGCCACCTCTCTCGAAATCACACAGCCTATCAGTATTCGTCCAGCTCAGCAACGCTTTCCTTGTTGTCCACGGGATTTGCTGAGTGTGACTGCTTGACTGTCCTGTGCTTGGCAACATGTTTGTCAGTGTCCTGGCCCTCAGGACCCTTTGGCGGGAATGGATACTGCCCGTAAACCACACTTTCTCTGGATCACCCCATCATCTAGGATTATGGGCCCTAGGATTATTGTCCAGGTGGGCGGGAGGTCCCATGGGCCCCGGGTGAGGAAGCTTGTCCTTGTTCTCTGGGAGCTCCACAGAGAGTGGTTTCTGGAACAACCCTGCTTCAGGTTGGCATGCATGGGCCTGAGCTCTGACAGTTGTTGTCCCCAGACAGAGGGGAAGGTTGATGTGCTCGTTCCTGAGAACTCCACTTCTGCTCCAGCCACCAGAGGAGAGAGAGCCAAATCCAAACACAGGTGTTGTTGATGGGGACTCCTGGCTGCCCACGCCTTCCCCTCGGCCCAAAAGAGCTGTGCCTTTAGACCTCCCATGTGGATGTAAGACCAGGAGTTGAAGGCTTCCGAGTCAGAGGAGGTAGTGTGACCCTAGGGTCTCATGCAACCAGACGGGTTGGGGATTGAGGGTGGGAGTGAAGGTGTCCTGAGGCCTCCCCGAGTACATGGAGTCGCCTGGGGAAGGAGGGGCAGGTGGTCGGCTAAGTCCTGTCCAGGTCTGCCTCCCATCATGGCTCAGACAACTTCAGTGGGCAAGCCAGGAGAAGGCAGGGCGGGGCCTGAGCAACAAGCAGAGCCGCAGAGCTGAGCACCCACCATTCAAGCCCCCAAAGTGGGAATCCCCACCTGGCCAGGTGTCCAAGTTGCCCTGGGTGTTCACCTACTTTTCAAGGGCTAGCTGAAGGGTATGGACTGAGTTTCCCTGCGATTCAGAACAGCAGTACTGGCTTTGTCACAGAGGGATCCTGGGCAGGGGATAGGGGAATCAGAACTGGCATCCTTCCCTTCTTCTCATGCCTAGGACCTCTCTTCTCTGTCCCAGGTCTGGTTTCAGAACAGAAGGGCTCAGCACCCAGGGCAGAGGAGAAGTGGCCCCGCGAATGCCTGGGTGGAAAAACCTTAACCCAGTCCTCACCTGACTGTCCTGGCGGACCCCGGCCCCGTAGCCTGTGTGCCTGGAAGCTCTCAGCATCTGAATCTGTCCAGTCATCCGGGAGGGATGCAGGCCTTTGCTGCGGGTACACCTCCTGTTCCCGCCATGGGCTTTGCCCCTCCAGCTTCTTTGGGGGCCCTGGGAGCCTCGCCCTGGAGGCCATGATGACCCCACGCACCCAATGTGGCCAAGGAGGAAACCACTTTCCCGCTCCTGAAGGACTGAGGGGCCATTCCTTGACAGGACCCATGGTGGGCGTGCCCCTCTCAGCTCTTCCCACTCCTCTTTGTGCTCAGTAGCAAGGGCAATGCTGGCAACAGCCTGAGCACCCTGGCATGGCACCCCTCCCCTTCCAAGACTTCCCCCAGCCTCCAGATGCCAATCCTTGCCAAGTCCGGCAGGAGGCAGGGCTGTCGAGTCGCGACCACAACACGCTGTGCTGGGCCCAGGGCTCCTGGCTTGTCGTGGGCACAGGACAGACTGCAGATGGAGCAGCTGTACAGCCTGCACTTGCTGAGACCCCCAGCTGGCCGCAGCAGGCACACCCTACTGCAGGGCTGGCTGCTGCGCTCGACTCCCAGCAACAGCCTTCTGCAGAAGCCTCAAGTTTTTTGAGGAGCTTTTCTCATCCGCAGAGATGGAGGAAGACAGACACCCTAGCCTGAGTGGGTGTCTGCGGCAAGAGGAGCCTCTGGGACCCCCGGAAGCACTCCTCAGCGAGGACGACATTCATGCCTTGCTGGCCATGCTGCACTATTCCACATGGCCTCAGTCCTCATAGCAGGGAGGACTCCTCCTCCCACCCCCCAATGCCTTCAGACCACTTTTCCTGAGAGGCGGTCCTGGTGGACAGGGAGGAGAGGGAGCACGCAGCACAGCTCACGCACCCAAGCAAGATCCAGGGGGCCCAAAGGACCACCCGTCACTTGGAAAAACAGAAGAAGTCTGTCCTCTCTGCCCTGCAGGCAGGGCCCCACCGCCTTGCCCATGCTCACCAAGCACCACAACACCTCTGAAGGCGCCGCAGGCCCCGGGCGCTGGACACCCTCCCCAGCAGCCTGGCTGATCCAAAGCACTGTCAGGACACACACACGACCTTCTCCCTGCCGTCACCCTTGCCTCTGCGGACTGGGGCACCCTGGCCCTGGCAGCAAAACCAAGCCAGGAGGAGAGGTTGCAGGAGGAATCCTCCACGAGCCTTTTCCCTGCCAAGTCAGTAGGTCAGGTCTCCAGGAGCTGAGTGTGTAGACCTAGACAGGACGCTCCACGTCTTGACCTTGGGAGGCCAGGGACATGAATCCTTCCTGGCTGGTAGGGCTGGGAACCAGCCAAATGCGGAAACCACTGCAGCCTCCCATGGCTCATGGATCCTGTCCCAGCCTAAGTCCGGAAGGCCCCTGGGGCATTTGCCTGGCGTGTTTGGCCCCGAGCCTTTCCCAGGGAGCCAAAGGGCAGCCCCAGGGGCCACGGCCTCCCTCCCAGCAGGCATTCTCCAAACGGTAGCACTGTGTCTGTTTCCAGAAGCATAGCATTTGTCTCGTCTTTTCTGCCATGTGTCAACATGCCTCAGTCCACACAGGCTTCCTAGCTTCTCAGGAAGAAAGCCTCAGTTCCCTGCCAGCCACTTGGTGGACTTCCACCAGCCAGCTAACCTCTCTCCATTGCAAGGGGTAGCACTGAGGATATCCCCCCTGGATTTACAAGCTCCATGGGACTCTCCCTTGCTACAATAAACCTCTTTTTGCCTCCCCAGTGCGATCTCTTGGTAGTGATTTGTTCCATTCCCCTCCCGTCCTGTCATGCCTGCCAATCTTCAGAGATTTGTGAGGCTTCCTGGGCCTGGGCCACGCTGGGGAAACCATCGGATCTGGTTCCCAGCTTCCTGCCCAGAACACCTGGAGTGGCCGTTCTAACGCTTCAGGCCATATGATCAACCTTTGCCCGGATGAAGTTGCCTCAGGTGCGAGCATTCCTCCAAGGGATGTAGGTTGAGCCCAATGGGCAGTCAGTGCACTCCCATGGGATTCGACCCCATCGTTCTCAGCCGAGGCCAAATGCACACCCAAGGCTGATCATACTATGCAGGCAACGAAGCTCCTTCCTTCTCTTCTTCCCTCCCTCCCTCCCTTGCTTTTTTGCCTTGCCTCCCTCCTTGTCTCTGTCTCTTTCTTCAGATCTCTGTCTCTCTCCCTCCCCATCTCTGTCTATCTCGCTTTCCCTCATAAGTGGACACAATCATAGGTCGACAGTGACAGGATCTTGCTTAAGCATGTCAGAGGATGCGCTCAGGTGTGTGTCAGCAATTGAGTTCCTTGGGGATTTATTCTGCCCCTGACTCTCTCCCACGTGCCCGGGGAGATGAGAGATTGTGGATTCGGTAATTTGAGGCCCCCCTCCCCCATGCCCAACACGTANCCATGTGGATGTAAGACCAGGAGTTGAAGGCTTCCGAGTCAGAGGAGGTAGTGTGACCCTAGGGTCTCATGCAACCAGACGGGTTGGGGATTGAGGGTGGGAGTGAAGGTGTCCTGAGGCCTCCCCGAGTACATGGAGTCGCCTGGGGAAGGAGGGGCAGGTGGTCGGCTAAGTCCTGTCCAGGTCTGCCTCCCATCATGGCTCAGACAACTTCAGTGGGCAAGCCAGGAGAAGGCAGGGCGGGGCCTGAGCAACAAGCAGAGCCGCAGAGCTGAGCACCCACCATTCAAGCCCCCAAAGTGGGAATCCCCACCTGGCCAGGTGTCCAAGTTGCCCTGGGTGTTCACCTACTTTTCAAGGGCTAGCTGAAGGGTATGGACTGAGTTTCCCTGCGATTCAGAACAGCAGTACTGGCTTTGTCACAGAGGGATCCTGGGCAGGGGATAGGGGAATCAGAACTGGCATCCTTCCCTTCTTCTCATGCCTAGGACCTCTCTTCTCTGTCCCAGGTCTGGTTTCAGAACAGAAGGGCTCAGCACCCAGGGCAGAGGAGAAGTGGCCCCGCGAATGCCTGGGTGGAAAAACCTTAACCCAGTCCTCACCTGACTGTCCTGGCGGACCCCGGCCCCGTAGCCTGTGTGCCTGGAAGCTCTCAGCATCTGAATCTGTCCAGTCATCCGGGAGGGATGCAGGCCTTTGCTGCGGGTACACCTCCTGTTCCCGCCATGGGCTTTGCCCCTCCAGCTTCTTTGGGGGCCCTGGGAGCCTCGCCCTGGAGGCCATGATGACCCCACGCACCCAATGTGGCCAAGGAGGAAACCACTTTCCCGCTCCTGAAGGACTGAGGGGCCATTCCTTGACAGGACCCATGGTGGGCGTGCCCCTCTCAGCTCTTCCCACTCCTCTTTGTGCTCAGTAGCAAGGGCAATGCTGGCAACAGCCTGAGCACCCTGGCATGGCACCCCTCCCCTTCCAAGACTTCCCCCAGCCTCCAGATGCCAATCCTTGCCAAGTCCGGCAGGAGGCAGGGCTGTCGAGTCGCGACCACAACACGCTGTGCTGGGCCCAGGGCTCCTGGCTTGTCGTGGGCACAGGACAGACTGCAGATGGAGCAGCTGTACAGCCTGCACTTGCTGAGACCCCCAGCTGGCCGCAGCAGGCACACCCTACTGCAGGGCTGGCTGCTGCGCTCGACTCCCAGCAACAGCCTTCTGCAGAAGCCTCAAGTTTTTTGAGGAGCTTTTCTCATCCGCAGAGATGGAGGAAGACAGACACCCTAGCCTGAGTGGGTGTCTGCGGCAAGAGGAGCCTC
This sequence comes from Ailuropoda melanoleuca, assembly GCF_002007445.2. Classification (NCBI taxonomy): domain Eukaryota; kingdom Metazoa; phylum Chordata; class Mammalia; order Carnivora; family Ursidae; genus Ailuropoda; species Ailuropoda melanoleuca. The sequence continues at coordinate 6,046 of NW_023253014.1, forward strand.
TGGGACCCCCGGAAGCACTCCTCAGCGAGGACGACATTCATGCCTTGCTGGCCATGCTGCACTATTCCACATGGCCTCAGTCCTCATAGCAGGGAGGACTCCTCCTCCCACCCCCCAATGCCTTCAGACCACTTTTCCTGAGAGGCGGTCCTGGTGGACAGGGAGGAGAGGGAGCACGCAGCACAGCTCACGCACCCAAGCAAGATCCAGGGGGCCCAAAGGACCACCCGTCACTTGGAAAAACAGAAGAAGTCTGTCCTCTCTGCCCTGCAGGCAGGGCCCCACCGCCTTGCCCATGCTCACCAAGCACCACAACACCTCTGAAGGCGCCGCAGGCCCCGGGCGCTGGACACCCTCCCCAGCAGCCTGGCTGATCCAAAGCACTGTCAGGACACACACACGACCTTCTCCCTGCCGTCACCCTTGCCTCTGCGGACTGGGGCACCCTGGCCCTGGCAGCAAAACCAAGCCAGGAGGAGAGGTTGCAGGAGGAATCCTCCACGAGCCTTTTCCTCCTGCCAAGTCAGTAGGTCAGGTCTCCAGGAGCTGAGTGTGTAGACCTAGACAGGACGCTCCACGTCTTGACCTTGGGAGGCCAGGGACATGAATCCTTCCTGGCTGGTAGGGCTGGGAACCAGCCAAATGCGGAAACCACTGCAGCCTCCCATGGCTCATGGATCCTGTCCCAGCCTAAGTCCGGAAGGCCCCTGGGGCATTTGCCTGGCGTGTTTGGCCCCGAGCCTTTCCCAGGGAGCCAAAGGGCAGCCCCAGGGGCCACGGCCTCCCTCCCAGCAGGCATTCTCCAAACGGTAGCACTGTGTCTGTTTCCAGAAGCATAGCATTTGTCTCGTCTTTTCTGCCATGTGTCAACATGCCTCAGTCCACACAGGCTTCCTAGCTTCTCAGGAAGAAAGCCTCAGTTCCCTGCCAGCCACTTGGTGGACTTCCACCAGCCAGCTAACCTCTCTCCATTGCAAGGGGTAGCACTGAGGATATCCCCCCTGGATTTACAAGCTCCATGGGACTCTCCCTTGCTACAATAAACCTCTTTTTGCCTCCCCAGTGCGATCTCTTGGTAGTGATTTGTTCCATTCCCCTCCTGTCCTGTCATGCCTGCCAATCTTCAGAGATTTGTGAGGCTTCCTGGGCCTGGGCCACGCTGGGGAAACCATCGGATCTGGTTCCCAGCTTCCTGCCCAGAACACCTGGAGTGGCCGTTCTAACGCTTCAGGCCATATGATCAACCTTTGCCCGGATGAAGTTGCCTCAGGTGCGAGCATTCCTCCAAGGGATGTAGGTTGAGCCCAATGGGCAGTCAGTGCACTCCCATGGGATTCGACCCCATCGTTCTCAGCCGAGGCCAAATGCACACCCAAGGCTGATCATACTATGCAGGCAACGAAGCTCCTTCCTTCTCTTCTTCCCTCCCTCCCTCCCTTGCTTTTTTGCCTTGCCTCCCTCCTTGTCTCTGTCTCTTTCTTCAGATCTCTGTCTCTCTCTCTCCTCCTCTCTATCTCGCTTTCCCTCATAAGTGGACACACTCAGAGGTCCACAGTGTCACAGGATCCTGCTTAAGCATGTCAGAGGACGCACTCAGGTGTGTGTAGGCAGTTGAGTTCCTTGGGGATTTCTTCTGCCCCTAACTCTTTCCCACGTGCCCGGGGAGATGAGAGATTGTGGATTCGGTCATTTGAGGCCCCCTTCCCCCCATGCCCAACATGTTCCAAGTTGCCAGGAACCAAAGAATTCTGATCTTGGCCGCTTCTGTCCAAATGGATCTCTATCTCTCTGCACACGCCCATATGCAAAAACACGTCTGTCTCTCCATGCCTCCGCGTGTGCAGCTGCGCCGGTGGATCGTGCGTATCTCTCTTTCCATAGAGCTTGTGCTAGAAACCCTGTACATCTCTCTTGCCCCAGAGTGTCACTCTAAAACTTCCCTCTATGTACACATCTACCTGTAACTCTGTAGACAGAGTGGAAGGGTCTATCTCCCTCCCTGGACAGAGCGGGTTTCAATGTCTGAAAGGTACCTGGGGACANTAGGGCTGGGAACCAGCCAAATGCGGAAACCACTGCAGCCTCCCATGGCTCATGGATCCTGTCCCAGCCTAAGTCAGGAAGGCCCCTGGGGCATTTGCCTGGCGTGTTTGGCCCCGAGCCTTTCCCAGGGAGCCAAAGGGCAGCCCCAGGGGCCACGGCCTCCCTCCCAGCAGGCATTCTCCAAACGGTAGCACTGTGTCTGTTTCCAGAAGCATAGCATTTGTCTCGTCTTTTCTGCCATGTGTCAACATGCCTCAGTCCACACAGGCTTCCTAGCTTCTCAGGAAGAAAGCCTCAGTTCCCTGCCAGCCACTTGGTGGACTTCCACCAGCCAGCTAACCTCTCTCCATTGCAAGGGGTAGCACTGAGGATATCCCCCCTGGATTTACAAGCTCCATGGGACTCTCCCTTGCTACAATAAACCTCTTTTTGCCTCCCCAGTGCGATCTCTTGGTAGTGATTTGTTCCATTCCCCTCCTGTCCTGTCATGCCTGCCAATCTTCAGAGATTTGTGAGGCTTCCTGGGCCTGGGCCACGCTGGGGAAACCATCGGATCTGGTTCCCAGCTTCCTGCCCAGAACACCTGGAGTGGCCGTTCTAACGCTTCAGGCCATATGATCAACCTTTGCCCGGATGAAGTTGCCTCAGGTGCGAGCATTCCTCCAAGGGATGTAGGTTGAGCCCAATGGGCAGTCAGTGCACTCCCATGGGATTCGACCNCAATGAAGCTCCCTCTTTTCCCCCCCTTGTTTTTTTGCCTTTCCTCCCTCCTTGTCTCTATCTCTTTCTTCAGATCTGTCTCTTCTTCTCC
>NW_023253015.1:0-160 GCF_002007445.2 Ailuropoda melanoleuca
AATGAATTTTTCTTAGGCAGTTACACTAAAATTGAGTAGTCTTTCACTTTGAATAAATCTTTTTCCCATGCGTGATTTTGAAATATTTGCTCATTTCATTTACTGAGTTAAGAGATCTTCTAAATATTGACACAATTCATCACACGAAAATAAAAAAAAA
>NW_023253015.1:9080-10311 GCF_002007445.2 Ailuropoda melanoleuca
GGGTGGGGGAATGGGATAGACTGGTGATGGGTAGGAAGGAGGGCGCGTATTGCATGGTGCACTGGGTGTTATACGCAACTAATGAATCATCGACCCTTGCATCAGAAACCAGGGATGTACTGTATGGTAACTTACATTATGTAATAAAAAAAACATTAAAAAAATAATTAAAAAAAAGAAGTGCCCTGGAAGGAAGGAGCAATGGAATGTCCGTAGACAGCTCTAGGACAACCACACTTATAAACGGACAGTTATAATGCCGAAGGGACTAGATAGTCATGGCACCGGGAGATCAGAAGCAACAGTAAGTATTGTGGTGGTTTGCTTAGGACGCTGAACAACAATGAGGTAGATTGAACTGCATGTTAGGGGAATGGGGCTGCGTGAGCAGCTATGTAAAAATCTCTCCCTAAACAAGCTTCCTTGGACCCCTGGACCCGCTCAGGTCTTCCCTGGATGTCCCTCTCATTGCCTCTTCCTCTCCTCCTCTTACTGCCTTTGGTTTACTGTCTGTCTCCCCCGTCAGATTATCATCTCCACCAGGGCAGGAGCTGGGTCTCTCTTTTGTACAAGTTTGAGAAATGTTTGTCAGATGAAGCGTGGCCTGGTGCATAGGAGGCCCACATGGACTATTTGTTGAAGGAAACATTAGAGGAGCTGAATTTCAGATAGCCAAGGTAAAGTTGGCTCAAGAGAGGAGGACTGAGAGCATCACAAACCGAGGGCCGTCCTGTAAGAAGGCACAGACACATCAGGGTAAGGNGCAAGGCCTTTTTAGGAAAGGAAAGTGCGAAGCTTGTGGTTAGCTGGTTCCCTCTAAGAGGCATTTTTACTCATGCATAGCTTAATTGCCATTTTAAGAGAAAGCAAGCCAGTGTTCCACTTCTAAAGCACTCTGGGGTGTCTGACCCCCCATTTTCCTCTTGTCTCTCTGCTTTGATGAGCTGAGGCCACCAGCTGGGCGAGGCTTCTATACTGTGGATAAATGTCCACAAGGGGCGATATCCAGGCCACTGACCTCATTTTCACTTGTGATTCAAGCCCAAACTTTAACCTTTCTCCAGAGGAGTAAATAATGCATTAACACCTCCAACCACTCCACCGGCTCCCAGGGCACGGTGGTATCTGTAGTCTCCTAGNAGGGCACGGTGGTATCTGTTGTCTCCTAGGCCTGGGCCTATCTGCCATTTGCTTGTGATAATCACAGCCCGGGAAATTATTTCAGACAGGA
>NW_023253016.1:0-3514 GCF_002007445.2 Ailuropoda melanoleuca
ACTACCTCAGCCAGGTGATCGAGATTAACATTGTCAGGGATTAAGTAATGTTGATGACATACACTACATGCGTCCTTGACACCATGTGCTGAGAATGACACTTCACATGTCTTCCTTCCAAAAACCCACAACCCCAGTCAGACCATAAGAAAAAATTTCAGTCAAACCCCAACTGAGAGGCATTCTACAAAATAACTGACCAGTACTCCTCAAAACTATCAGGATTATCAAAAACAAGGAAGGTCTGAAAAACGGTCCCAGTTTAAGGTAGGCTAAAGATGCATGAGAATAAAATGTAGAATAAGATGGTATCCTGAGAGAGTCCCTGGAAAAGAAAAAGAATGTTAAGAAAAACACTAATGAAATCTGAATACAGTATGGACTTCAGTTTTTTAAAAAAGCAAATTCTATATGTAATGTTTTGGGACTGACTTTTCATCCTTACTATATTATTGCTCAGATTCACTCTCATTGTGGGTATATCTATAATTTCTTTGTTGTATAATAGTCTGTTGTGTAAAAACAACAGTTTTCATGGATCAAAACTCCTGTTGAGGCGCATTTTATTTCTGGAACTTTTATCTTGTTGGCTATGCTGTCATCAATATTCTTACACATATCTTCTCCACTACGTGTGTAAGATCTTGTCTCGGGTATCTGTTCGGGAATAGAGTTTGTGTGTCATAAGATACATAAATAACGCACTGTAAGAGTTAATGACAAACTTCCTAAATTATTTTTACTTGTTTACACCACCAAATGTAATGTAAAATTTACATTTACAGGTTCAATCAGTGCTCCGGTGGGCACTGATTTGGTCTGGCCCCTGGGTAGATGGGACTGCCTCCNTCATCAATATTCTTACACATATCTTCTCCACTACGTGTGTAAGATCTTGTCTCGGGTATCTGTTTGGGAATAGAGTTTGTGTGTCATAAGATACATAAATAACGCACTGTAAGAGATAATGACAAACTTCCTAAATTATTTTTACTTGTTTACACCACCAAATGTAATGTAAAATTTACATTTACAGGTTCAATCAGTGCTCCGGTGGGCACTGATTTGGTCTGGCCCCTGGGTAGATGGGACTGCCTCCAGTACTTTGTTCAGAAGGGTGGTACTAAGACAAGGATCTGCTTCAGGGTCCATAGTCAGGTCCTCAATCAGCAATCTATTGCTGGGTTCACGGACAGGAGTGTCTCCTGCTGCCTCCCTAGACCTTAGGACTGCTGGCCACTGTGGCAGGTGCAGACAGGAGTGTTTCCTGCCTAGTCCCTGTGTCAACCCTGCTGTGGGGACAAGCTGGAACCCTGTTACAGGACTACTCAGAATCTGCAGTCCAACCCAGTTTGGTGGGCTTGTCTCCAGGGGCTCTCAGACTCTGGCCAGAGAAGCTAGAGCTGGTTTGCCAGCTACTTCAGGGTCCACAGGCAAGATGAAGGTCTGTATGCCTATTTCCCAACCCATGGATGGACATCATTCCCTTGAGTGCCTTGCCATATGGGACTGGTCACAGGATCAAGTCNGGTCCCTGTGTCAACCCTGCTGTGGGGACAAGCTGGAACCCTGTTACAGGACTACCAGAATCTACAGTCCAACCCAGTTTGGTGGGCTTATCTCCAGGGGCTCCCAGACTCTGGCCAGAGGGGCTAGAGCTGGTTTGCCAGCTACTTCAGGGTCCACAGCCAAGATGAAGGTCTGTATGCCTATTTCCCAACCCATGGATGGACATCATTCCCTTGAGTGCCTTGCCATATGGGACTGGTCACAGGATCAAGTCAAAAGGGGCTGCATTTGAGTCCTCAGGGGTATGGAGCTGTTTCCAGGACCATAGCTGGGACCACGTTGACGAGTCAGGCTGCTTGGGTGTGGGCCTGTGATCTCAAAACTGTTCTCTACCATCTTGGACTGCACCAGGGTTGTACAGTCTCCTACCTGGATCCCAAACCTCCCACAAAGGCATTGTTGTCCATGGACGGATGCCAAATTATTGTTCAGGAATATGAGAAGAGAATGGTTTATTCCATCATCTTGCTGATATCACTCTTCCCTTCTTCTTTGTAATTTTTGAATTATATTTTTCTACTGCATAGTCCAAAGAATTTTATAATTTTCCACATTGAGGTCTTACACATCTTTTGCTGAATTATATTAAATCCTTGATAATCTCTGATACACATATAAATGGTGTAGCCTTTTAATTAAATATTTTAGTTGTTCATTACTGTTCTGTAGACATGAAATTGATTTTTTTAAAGATTTTATTTATTCATGTGAGAGAGAGAGAGACAGACCATGAGTAGGGGGTAGAGGCAGAGGGAGAAGCAGACTCCCCCTGAACCAGAGCCCAATGTGGGGCTTGATCCCAGGATGCAAAGATCATGACCTGAGCTGAAGGCAGACACTTAACCATCTGAGCCACACAGACACTCCATGAAATTGATTTTTTATGTCAATCCAGACATCTGTATAAACACTTCCTTCATATTTTCTTTGTAAATAATCATGTAAATGAACTGTTTCATCCTACACTTAATCCCTTAAACTTTAAATTTCTATTTATCATAACATTGTTCTTACTAGATATAATAAAATGCTGAACTGCATTGGGGATAATGGGGATTTGTCTTTTTCCTAATTTTATAGAAAATATATCTAACATCTTCCCCTTTAGAATGTGTGTTTATTCAGTTTGTATAAATGTACTTTGACAGATTACTGAAGTTTAGGTTTTATTTTTTTAAGGTTTTATTTATTTATTTGAATGAGAGAGAGAGCAGGGGAGAGGCAAAGAGGGAGAAGCAGACGCCCCACTGAGCAGGGAGCCCAACGCGAAGCTCGATCCCAGGACCCTGAGATCATGACCTGAGCAGGAGGCAGACCTGACTCAACCACCCACGTGCCCTGAAGTTTAGTTATTTTTCTGATTTCACTGTTTTTAAAATCATAAATTGGAGTAAAAATTTATCAAATACTCTTGATCTATGAGATAACATTGTCTTTTATACTTAATCAACAATAAAAAGTTATCATGTAAATAAGTCGAGTACACTGAAATAAAAAACGTCATCTAAAGAATCCTTAACATTAAAAGTAAACAGAAAAATTATATATATAATGATGAAAACAAAAGCAAATTACATGGAAAACTATGTAAAAGTTTTAAATATATCATTAAAAACAGAAAATAAAATAACCAACACATGAATTTAGAAACAAAAATTTAATAAAACCAAAAGATCTTAAGTAAATGAATTAAAATAATTATGTAGATATGCAAATATATATGCAGATATTACATTAATGAATCTAATGTGTGTGTGCATTAAACTTATGAGTTGTAATTTTTTTTAAATGATTTTTTATTATATTATGTTAACACCATACAGTACATCCCTGGTTTCTGATGTAAAGTTCGATGCTTCATTAGTTGCATATAACACCCAGTGCACCATGCAATACGTGCCCTCCTTACTACCCATCACCAGCCTATCCCATTCCCCCACCCCCC
>NW_023253016.1:3544-4755 GCF_002007445.2 Ailuropoda melanoleuca
AGTCCATAGTCTCTCATGTTTCATTCCCCCTTCTGATTACCCCCCTTTTCTTTATCCCTTTCTTCCCCTACAGATCATCCTAGTTTTTATGTTCCATACATGAAAGAAATCATATGATAATTGTCTTTATCTGCTGGACTGATTTCACTTAGCATTATCTCCTCCAGTGCCGTCCATGTTGCAGCAAATGTTGAGAATTCGTTCTTTTTGATAGCTGAGTAATATTCCATTGTATATATGGACCACTACTTCTTAATCCAGTCATTTGTTGAAGGGCATCTCGGCTCCTTCCATGATTTGGCTATTGTGGACTATGCTGCTATGAACATTGGGGTGCATATGGCCCTTCTCTTCACTACGTCTGTATCTTTGGGGTAAACACCCAGTAGTGCAATGGCTGGGTCATAGGGTAGTTCAATTTTTAACTTTTTAAGGGACCTCCACACTGTTTTCCAGAGTGGCTGTACCAACTTGCATTCCCACCAACAATGTAGGAGGGATCCCCGTTCTCCACATCTTCTCCAACAATTGTTGTTTCTTGCCTTGTCTATTTTTGAAATTCTAACTGGCGTAAGGTGCTATCTCAGTGTGGTTTTGATTTGAATTTCTTGATGGCTAATGATTTTGAACATTTTTTCATGTGTCTGTTGGCCATTTGTATGTCTTCATTGGAAAAGGGTTCTGTTCATATCTTCTGCCCATTTTATGATTTGTTTATTTGTTTCTCGTGTATTGAGTTTGAGAAGTTCTTTGTAGATCTTGGATACCAGTCCTTTATCTGTGGTGTCCTTTGCAAATATATTCTCCCATTCCGTGGGCTGTCTCTTAGTTTTTTTGACTGTTTCCTTGGCTGTGCAGAAGCTCTTTATCCTGATAAAGTCCCATAAGTTCATTTTATCTTTTATTTCTCTTGCCTTTGGAGATGTGTCGTGAAAAAGGTTGCTCTGGCCGATGTCATAGAAGTTGTTGCCTATGTTCTCCTCTAGAATTTTGATGGATTCCTGTCTCACATTGAGGTCTTTCATCCATTTGGAGTTTATTTTTGTGTATGGTGTGAGAGAGTGGTCAAGTTTCATTCTTTTGCATGTAGCTGTNTCAAGATTCATTCTTTTGCATGTAGCTGTCCAATTTTCCCAGCATCATTTATTGAAGAGACTGTCCTTTTTCCACCGGATGTTTTTTCCTGCTTTATCAAAGATTAGTTGCCCAAA
>NW_023253017.1:0-1217 GCF_002007445.2 Ailuropoda melanoleuca
TCCATTGCCTCCAGCAGTTTTGACAGGATTTCCCCAGGGATCAAGCATTTCTTTGGAAGCGGGTTTTGGCCAAATTTTCTTTCTCAGTGCTGTGTTCGTCGTGTTTCAGTCACGGTACCAAAGCACCTTGATTCCTGTTCCAGCTTTCGTAAGGCCGTCGTGACTTCAAGGGCTTTCCCCTCACACTTTGTTTCTTCGTTCTAAGGGCTGGATCCTCCCCAGGACCCTACAACCAATGTGGAATCGGGGTCCCAGTGAAAAGGCTGCTGTTCTCTGGAGGTGTTTTCCTGGACGCTCTGCTTTATTACCAATGAGAAGGGCGCTGAGTCCTGGAAAATCCTGAAGCTTNCCTCGAAAATCCTGAGCCTTTTCATTCATGCTCCCTTACTCACGAGAGATGATGATCGTTGATATTTCCCTGGACTGTGTGGAGTCACAGAGACCACTATGGGGCACTCACGTCAGGCTTCCGTGACCACTTTCCCTAAATTTTCCCTATTCACGAAGGGTGATGATAGTGCTAAGATGGTCCCTGTACGGTGTTGTCTCTGGCGGACGTGTTTTGGGCCTTTTCGTTCCATTGACGCCAGCAGTTTTGACAGGATTTCCCCAGGGAGCAAACATTTCGTTGGAAGCCGGTTTTGTCCGAATTGTCTTTCTCAGTGCTGTGTTCGTCGAGTTTCAGTCACGGTACCAAAGCACCTTGATTCCTGTTCCACCTTCCATAAGGCCACCGTGACTTCAAGGGCTTTCCCCTCACACTTTGTCTCTTGGTTCTAAGGGCTGGATCCTCCCCACCCCTACACCCAATGTGCAATCGGGGTCCCCAGGGAAAAGGCTGCTGTTCACTGGAGGTGTTTTCCTGGACGCTCTGCTTTATTACCAATGAGAAGGCCGCTGTGTCCTCGAAAATCCTGAGCCTTTTCCTTCATGCTCCCTTACACACGAGAGATGATGATCGTTGATATTTCCCTGGACTGTGTGGTGTCACAGAGACCACTATGGGGCACTCTCGTCAGGCTTCCGCGACCACTTTCCCTCATGTTTCCCTATTCACGAAAGGTGATGATAGTGCTAGGACTGTCCCTGTACGGTGTTATTTCTGACGGATGTGTTTTGGGCCTTTTCATTCCATTGCCGACAGCTGTTTTGACAGGATTTCCCCAGGGAGCAAACATTTCGTTGGAAGAGGGTTTTGTCCGAATTGTCTTTCTCAG
>NW_023253018.1:0-839 GCF_002007445.2 Ailuropoda melanoleuca
GAAATTTGGGGACACAAACATTCAGTGCATAGCACTTCTATATGTCCAAGCAATCTCACTCCTACATATTTTTTTAAAATAAAAAGTTATGGGGCGCCTGGGTGGCAGAGCGGTTAAGCGTCTGCCTTCAGCTCAGGGCGTGATCCCGGCGTTCCGGGATCGAGCCCCACGTCAGGCTCNGAGCCTGCTTCTTCCTCTCCCACTCCCCCTGCTTGTGTTCCCTCTCTCGCTAGCTGTCTCTATCTCTGTCAAATAAATAAATAAAATCTTTAAAAAAAAAAAAAAAGTTATGTTCACAAAGCCCCATATACAAATGATGATAGTGGCTTTTATTCATGATCCATCAAAGAGAAACTGTGCAAGTGTCCTTCAACTAATGTATGGATTCCCAAGTGTTGGTACATCAAAACAATTACATATTACTCAACAATAGAAATGAACACAACATTGGTATAAAAATCTCATGACTGTCAGGGGCTGGAGTGTGGGTAGGGTTACCTACAAAGGGGCACAAGGCAATTTTGGAAGGATGATTAAACAGTTTGATAGTTTGATTATGATGGTGGTCACAATACTAAATGCATTTGTCAAAACTCATAGAACTGGACTCTAAAACACATGATTTTTCCTGTATAAAAAATATAGCTATATTTAAAAAAATAACAAACACTGTCATTTTCTTTATTATATTTGTTGGGTACTAATTTTATTATTTTATGATCAGAGAATGTGGTCTCTAAAATGTATACTTCAGGGGCGCCTGGGTGGCACAGCGGTTAAGCGTCTGCCTTCGGCTCAGGGCGTGATCCCGGCGTTGTGGGATCGAGCCCCACATCGGG
>NW_023253018.1:867-1118 GCF_002007445.2 Ailuropoda melanoleuca
AGCCTGCTTCTTCCTCTCCCACTCTCCCTGTTCCCTCTCTCGCTGGCTGTCTCTATCTCTGTCAAATAAATAAATAAAATCTTTAAAAAAAAATGTATACTTCAGAGAAATTTTAAGAGGTGTGGTTTTTTTTTTTAAAGATTTTATTTATTTATTCAACAGAGATAGAGACAGCAGCGGGAGAGGGAACACAGGCAGGGGGAGTGGGAGAGGAAGAAGCAGGCCCATAGCGGAGGAGCCTGATGTGGGGC
>NW_023253019.1:0-174 GCF_002007445.2 Ailuropoda melanoleuca
CGTCCAGGAAAACACCTCCAGCGAACAGCAGCCTTTTCACTGGGGACCCTGTTTCCACATTGGGTGTAGGGGCCTGGGCCTCGAGGATCCAGTCCTTATAACCAAGAAACAAAGTGTGAAGGGAAAGCCCTTGAAGTCACGACGGCCTTATGGAAGGTGGAACAGGAATCAAGG
>NW_023253019.1:203-515 GCF_002007445.2 Ailuropoda melanoleuca
AGTGAAACACGACGAACACAGCACTGAGAAAGACAATTCGGCCAATACCCGCTTCCAACGAAATGCTTGCTCCCTGGGGAAATCCTGTAAAAACTGCTGTCGGCAATGGAACGAAAAGGCCCAAAACACGACCATCGGAAACAACACCGTACAGGGACCGTCTTAGCACTATCATCACCCTTCGTGAATAGGGAAACATAAGGGAAACTGGTCGCGGAAGTCTGATGAGAGTGCCCCATACAAGTCTCTGAGACCCCACACAGTCCAGGGAAATATCAACGATCATCATCTCTCGTGAGTAAGGGAGCATGA
>NW_023253020.1:0-303 GCF_002007445.2 Ailuropoda melanoleuca
AGGCCAGGCGAGGGTATTGGCCCCGTGTCTCCCAGCCGTCTGCAGGGCGCCGGTCCGACCGCTCCTGCGGTGCAGAGACTCTGGAGCCGCGACCGCTGGCCATGTGCGTCCCCTAGCCAGCCCCGCGTGGGGGGCTCGGGCCATTTCTGGATTCCTCCGCAGAGAGACCAGCAAGATTCTATCTTCATTTATTCATAATGTGTGGTTTGCTGTGGGAAATTTCAACACTGTGGGAGCTCTGTTCATTCAGAGATCTGTTAGTATTTCAACGCGTGACCCTGGGAGCAGATCCAGTCTCGGGGG
>NW_023253020.1:611-746 GCF_002007445.2 Ailuropoda melanoleuca
GGCAAGAAACAACAAATGTTGGAGAGGATGTGGAGAAAGGGGATCCCTCTTACACTGTTGGTGGGAATGCAAGTTGGTATGGCCACTCTGGAAAACAGTGTGGAGGTCCCTTAAAAAGTTAAAAATTGAGCTACC
>NW_023253020.1:883-1327 GCF_002007445.2 Ailuropoda melanoleuca
CCTTCAACAGATGACTGGATTAAGAAGTTGTGGTCCATATATACAATGGAATATTACTCAGCTATCAAAAGAACGATTTTTCAACATTTTCTGCAACATGGACGGCACTGGAGGAGATAATGCTAAGTGAAATAAGTCAAGCAGAGAAAGACAATTTTATGGTTTCACTCATCTATGGAACATAAGAAGTAGGAAGATCAGTAGGAGAAGAAAGGGATAAAGGAAGGCGGGGTAATCAGAAGGGGGAATGAAGCATGAGAGACTATGGACTATGAGAAACAAACTGAGGGCTTCAGAGGGGAGGGGGTGGGGGAATGGGATAGACTGGTGATGGGTAGTAAGGAGGGCATGTATTGCATGGTGCACCGGGTGCACGCAACTAATGAATCATGGAACTTTACATCAAAAACCAGGGATATACTGTATGGTGACTAACATAATATA
>NW_023253021.1:0-7116 GCF_002007445.2 Ailuropoda melanoleuca
ACTTCTGCATGTTCTTGCATTTTATCTTAGACAATTCTGTCTGTAAAGATAAACAGTATGATGAGTCCCCAAAGGCAGTCAGCCCAGTGCAGCCCCGGGTCCGGTNGGAGCTGGCACGTGAAGAGCAGGGGGCAGAGGGTGGGGCCATGGTTGGGGGTGCTAAGGGGAGCTGGGAGCCAAGGAGCACAGACTCAGCTGAATGAGGACACACATAGAGCAAATGAGGGATGCAGGGTTCAAAGAGACAGCCACTCTTGGCGTTTTCCTATACTTCTGCATGTTCTTGCATTTTATCTTAGACAATTCTGTCTGTAAAGATAAACAGTATGATGAGTCCCCAAAGGCAGTCAGCCCAGTGCAGCCCCGGGTCCGGTGCTCACCGCCTGCTTCCCCCAGCAGCAAGTGTGTCCCAGCAAAGCCCAGACCTCAGGTCACTTTATCTGTTGAAATCTCCCCATGCATCTGAGAAAGCGGGGATCCCCGTTGGATGCACGCCCCCCACACCAGACCCACCCCGCAAGGATTTGGTGAGCTCCTTAGTGTGCGGGCTGAGTGTTCTCACCTCCCTGGCCACCATACGGTTCTCTGGACTTGCTGTTCTCATCAGAAGCCCGTGTTTGGTTGAATCCCCCGGTGTGGGTGGAGACTCTGAGGTTGCAGGGGTCTAGGGGGAGGAACAGGAATGAGTGTGAACCCAGACAGGGTGGGGTGCAGGTGAATAGGGGCAGGCGGTGGAGCCCTGTCTGCGGGCAGAGCGTGGCAGCTGGCTGTGTGAGTTAAAGCCTGGGGCCCCAGGGAGGCAGACCGGGAGGGCCACCAAAGCCATCACTGAGGTGCCACCAGGCAGGTGTGGACTGGGTCTTCGCAGGGGCAGGCAGAGACCCGTCTCATGAGGGGGCTGCCTTGGACCTCCGAACCTGGGTGGCCCCTGTGACAGTGTTGGTCCTCAAAGGGCGGCTGTGTCCCAGGGGGCCTGTGACACCTGGCCAGGAGCCGTATATCCATGTAATGTTTCTTACACACTGGTGTCATGAACGCCTCCAGGAAATCCTTGACTCCTGAACAGAAACTCTATCCCCCTTTCTGGTTGCCTTCCCAAGAGGGTGGGGAAAGGGCTCGCTCAGTCTGGGTCCCCAGTGGCTGTTGTGAGTGGCGAACCCTGAATCAATAACTCATCAGGGAACACATAACGTGAGTCGTGTCTCTTTCTCAGCAATGTGTCTGGCTGGGTCTCCCCGGGGCTTGGAGCAGAATCCCAAGGACAGGTTGCACTTTGTATCTTGAAAGAGGAAGGTGGTCCCATATCCTGAGATGGTGAACAGAGGCTCAATCAGAGCCCGCTGAGAGTCAGAGCGAGGACAGGGTCAAGACAGAACACACACACCTGTTCAATTCCTACCAAGACAGCGAGGAGCTGTGAGGGTGAGGCCCAGATGAAGGCTCAGCGTGAGACAGATCTGCTGATTCAGAGAACAGCAGCCAGGAGGCTGATCAGAACGTTCTAGCACCCAAGGGATGTGCGAGGCAAGAATGGGCCTCAGGATCTGTGCTGAGGAAGGCGGGCGCTGGCGCTGTGGGGAGAGCGCCCTCACCTTCCAGCTCACCCAGAAGCACGCAGGGGCTGAGCGTGAGGTCAGCATGGAGGGGACGGTCGCTGCTCCTGTCCGCAGCTGTGAATCCTGATGTGGGCTGGTCTCCCTGTGCTTTGTAGGATGCTGTCTCCTCCTTGTGGGAGCAGGAGGCGGGCAGGAGAGGGGCCTGGGAGGGGCTGGGGGTTGGATATCCCCATCCTAGGTGAGGTGGGCGGGGGTCCTGAGGCCCTGTCCTCCCGCAGGACTCCTATCAGAGGCAAGTGGTTATGGATGGTGAGTGGTGCCCTCTGGACTTTCTGGACACGACGGCCAGCAGGCCTCAGCGCTGTGGGAGACCGGTACATGTGCACTGCAGAAGGCTTCCTGTGTGTGTTTGCCGGCAACAGCACCACGTCCTTCGAGGACATCCGCTAGTACAGGTGAGCTGCCGGCTGGCCCTCAGGGGCCTCCCTGCCCCTCTGTTTCTCCTCCTGTCTGTCAGGGTCCTGTGCTGCTGAGCCTACAGCCCAGCAAATAGCTCCCACCTTCTTCCTTGCAGGGAGCAGATCGAGGGAGTGAAGGACTCCAGTAAGGCTCTGGTCCCAGCTCCGGGACTGGCTGGGACACTCTGGGACCCCAGTGACTCAGTGGCCTCTAGTGCTGTAAGTGTCCCCAGATGGCAGGGTAGCTGGGGAGGCCGGGACCCAGGATCTGGGCTGACCAGCTCCAGGGAGAAGCGGGGGTCTCTGGAGAGAGCTGCCCTGATCCAAGCTAGAGTGGCAACGCTGGGGCCCTGGCCCCTGTGCCCCACAGAGCCCCATGGCCCTTGTGCATCCTGCCCTCCTCATGGGCTGTTGGGGACAAGGTTGGTAGGCCAGATAGGAGTGGGACATGGGATGTTCAAGCTGGGAGCCAGACCAGGGCCCCACTTTGTGGGGGAGCTCCTGAGGAGCTGGCTGCCCCACGGGGGTAGCCCTGGGGCTGCAGGATGAGCAGGGCCCCATTCCCTGTGTGCGGGATCCGGGGAGGGGAGAGGGTGGGGAAGGGCTGGATCCCGTGCCTCCCCCCCAACCTGCTAGGCCACCAGGCCAATTCCCACTCGGAGGCGTCCCCTTCTTCCTAGGGCGTGAGGACGCCTTCCAGACCCTGGTGCGAGAGATCCCGTAGCACGAGGTGGGAAAACCGAGCTCACCCGGGCAGGGTGGCCCTGGCCGCATGGGCCACAAGTGCCCCCTCTGACATCCCCGCAGGCCTTCTGTGCCCCAGAGCACAGGTAGGGGGCCTGGAGGTACAAGATGCCAGGAGGAGGTGAGGAAAGAGGAAGGAGAAGGCGAAGGAAGGAAGGAAGCTCCGCCTGAGCCCCGCCAGCCCACCCTCCCTGGAGAGTGACCACAGGCCTCCCTGGACTCTTTGCACAGATGCAGTGAACGGAGGTCACTAGCGCCCCAGGGGTCCTCTCCTCCCAGCCCTGTCCTGGCCCTCTGGCCACAGGCTGAGTCCCAGTCAATTCTTGGCTGGTCTCAACCCTGGCATCGGGTAGAGATTGGAAGGTACCTGGGACCCTCAGCTTTTGTGTGCCTGGAGCCCCTCTGCAGGGATAGCTACAGGGACTGTTCAGGTGGCCTAGGCCAAGCAACCCTCTTCCCTCTGGGTGTCTGTCCTGGGCTTCCTGCAAAGAGCTCTGGGTGCTGCAGGAACAGGCTCCCTTTGCATTTGAACACAACAACTCTTTATTGAACTCTCAACAGCAAAGAGGGGCTCAGAACCAAGGGTGTGGCCTTCCCCTGGGGAGGGAGACCTGCTTCTCCTTTAGGGGAATGCTTACATCCCCATGGGCATGGGAGCTAGTGTCCCCCACTCTGGAGTGTGCACTGACTCTGCAGGGGTGGCATGTTTCCTGAGTGTGGGGCTCCCGAGGGACAGGCGCTGAATACCGCAGACCTGAGGGGGAGCCTCACGTTGGGGTTCCCTGGCAGATCCCAGCATGTCCGCATGACCTCGGCCTCTGCCTTCTTGCTGGCAGGTGACTGCTGGAGACCTGGCCTCTGGAGGCACCTGCCTCCTACCCTGGGGGAGGGGGAGGGTGGACCTACCTTCCTGCCCCTGCTATGCCTTAGCTGGGGCGGCCTGTGCTTCCCAGTGCTGCCCTCCGTTGGACACATGGATCTGTGGGGCGTGCCCAGGTGGCCTCAGAGAGCTCTGAGAGGGCTCGCCCAGCCTTGGGCCAGAACCCAGGACTGGCCAGGGCCACGGGGGGTCTTGTTCCCATCACTCTTCGTTCTGGTCCTGCGGGGGCTTGTATTGTCTCTGCCCCACAATGGTCTGGGGCCTGGCCAGTTGAGGTCCCCCTGGGTTGGGGATTTGTGCCTCCTGGGGGGGATGCTGCCCTCCAGGAAGGCCAGTGTGATGAGGCAGGACATGGCGCTGGCGGCCAGAGCCTCAGCGTCCCCATGCTCAGCATCATGCTCTGCTCCAGAGGCCAAGGAGCATGTAGCTTCCCTGTGGATGCAGAGCTTAGAGGGTCCCGGGCAGGAGCAAGGTCTTGGGGCTGCTGGCTCAGCACTACCCTGGCTCTGTCTTGGCTGCGCCGGTCACTCTCCAGAGAGGGGCTGGGCTGCAGGGGCCACAGGGCAGGAAGGGTGTCCTGGGCCCTACAGCTTGGTCTTTAGCGAGCTGGGGGGACCCCGTCCTGGGAGTCCCAGGGGCGTTCCGGGGCCTGGTCGTGGTTGGTCACTGGGGTGTCCCGGGCAGGTGCTGAGGGGAAAGGGACCCAGTGTTGTGGCTTCAAGCCCATGTCCGGTTGCCACCTGCCTGCACCCTTCTGGTGCGCTGGGAGATTGGGAGGGAATTCCGTCACTCTGGGGTTAGCTGGACCAGTGAGGGGTCCTGGGTGGGGGCAGCCAGGCCAGAACCTGAGCCCCTGGGACTCCAAGCTGCAGGTACACAGCCGCGGGCTCCCCGGATGTTCCCTTCTGCAGCGGCTCCTGGGCCTGGAGGATGGCCAAGCTGAAAAGGGGCCCTGCTGCTCACGCTGGGTGGCTGGGCCTGGGATGTCAGCTCTTCCACTCTGGGGAGTGTCTGAATGCTAGGAGGCAGGAGGAGGGACCTGGGCATCAGGGACACTTGCTCCAGGCCCAGGGGCATCGTGGGGAACACTTCAGGGCCCGCTGCAAGGAGGCAGACTGCGTTAGAGTCTCCACCAGGCTCTTTGTCCCCAGATGGCTGGGCCCCAGGGTGTGCTCGTGGTTCCCTGTGTCCACCTGGCTTGCCCGTGACAACAACTGTCCAGGCTGCTGATGGCCAGCCCTTGCAATGAGTGACCCACTGCCCGGCCCTGGCCTGGGTTCCCCAAGGTTGGCGCACAGGAGCAGAGGGACAGAGCTGAGGAGGAAGGCACCGGGGGCTCTGTCCACCGTGTGCTGCCCCAGGAGGGTGAATCAAGAGGGGACAGGGCCCTGAGCCCACCTCTGGGGGGACGCAGGTCGCACTTCATCCTTCGCAGCTGGGCCACGGACGCCGGAAGCTCTCTGAGCACCAGCTCACCCTCTAGGGCCGGGGCTGGTACAGGGTGTCCTGCAGAAACTCCCAATGACCTTCCAGGGGCTGCTTCAGGAGGTGTTCTGGCCAATGGGTGTGAGTCAGGCCCAGAGGGGCCCAGCCTGCTGCCCCAGGGTGCCTCCCAGGGACCCCTGCCGGGGTGCCGCTGTGCGCAGGAGTGTTGCAGACAGAGCCGTGGCGGGGGGGGAGCCATGCCTGCTGCTTCTATGCAGGCTGCCCCCCAACCCGCCTGCCGGCCTCCGTCTCTCCCCCGAGGACTGCACGCTCCTCGATCCTCAAAGCAGTGGGCCAACGCCCCTGCCCCCCACCCTTGGACATGCCTGGGCTCCCATGGGCTCACTGACCGCTGCGCACCTTGAGGACGGTGTTGCCATGGCTGTGAGCACGCACTCCCCGTCCAGGATGTAGGCGTCCCAGAGCTTCAGGGTGAGCGAGAAGGGGTTCTGTGGGGACAGCAGGGGTGTGAGGCGGCCTCAGTGGGGCCCACGGGGGTCTCAGCCCGGGCTAGGGTCTCCCACCTGCCCAGAGCCCCCGTTGCCCCCCTGGCTGCATCAGACGAGGCCCCACAGCCCCTCCTGCGGGTGCACTCCTCCCGGGAAAATGGGGCTCCTGAGGACTCCGTATGGTACGGGCCTGGCTACACGACCCACAAACCTGGGGGGCCAGAGCCTCTGCCCCACACTCGGTGGCCACATGCCCTGAGAGGACTCCAGGCTGGCTGTAGAAGGGGCCGAGGGCCTGTCCACTCCCTAGGCTGACCTGGGCTTCCCTGGGGGAGCTGAGACAGAGACAGCCCTTCCCCCGGAACCTCGTCAAGGGGGCCTCTCGAGTTCTGCAGGGTGGGTCTGGTCTGGTAGCCTCAGCCTTAGGGCCTCCGGGTCAGACCTGGCTGGTCTGGAGTGTGGGGCTGATCTCGGCCCTCCCCGGGGGCCAGGGGCAGGGAGCAGGTCTGGAACCAGGTCTGCGTGGGTGGCCTTATACCTGGTCGATGAAACACTGAAGGAACCACTTGGTGGTGTAAATGCCAGTGCACATCTGTTCCTCATTCTGGTGGAAGGGCAGAAGGTGCTTAGGACCCAGCCAGCGGCCCCAACCCTCCCTGGGCCAGGGCCCCGTGCAGCCAGGTGGACGCAATTCCATGGCCCCATTCAGTCGTGAAGTTGCCCCTGGGCCCAGCAGGAGAAGGAACAGGACAGCAAAGTCTGGGCAGCTTTGGCAGGGCTCTGCTTGCCCTCACTCCTGCCCGGGGCCATGGGGACAAGGCCTCTGGGCAGCTTCCACTCGCCAGGTACTTTTTCGCCTTGGGAATGCTTTGTCTAGAATGAGCTTGTGATGGGCCTGGAATCTCAGTAGTTTGGGGAACGCTGGAATGAAGAAGCCTGAGAAGGTTCCAGGCCCCCCAACAATCAGGGCCTTCTCCCCCACCAGGTAGGGAGTGAGTTCTGAGAGGTGTCACCTCTCCCATGCCCTGACTCCCGTGTGTGCCCACAGCCCTCCCAAGCATGGGCTGGATCCACTCTTCCCAAACAGCAGGACTGCCATCCAGGCCGGGGGTGGGCAGGGGCCGAGGACCCTCCTCGTCACAGACACCCAGCTGGGTGGGTGCCCTGGGCTGAGGACCAGGCCCATCTGACCAAGCAACTCTTTCCTGCAGTGGTTCCAGCAGGGGGTCTGCAGCACCAAGGGGCAGGGAGTGCAGTCCACGGGGAGGGTGGTGGGGGTGTGCAGGGCCATCTCCTGGGCTAGGGAGCCAGGCTGGCGGCCCATGGGAGCCGGAGATGCTGGCACCTGGGCTTCGTCTAGCTGTGGACTGATGGGGGTACCTGGGGGGCAAGCCGGCAGCCAGACAGGAGGCTGAAGGACCCACGGAAGTGGTTTGCAAATGGTGGGGTCCGTGGTCATGGCTGCAGGACCCCGAAAGCCACCTAGGGAGGCAATCCCCTTTGCTAGTGGGAGGAGGGCTGGGTGGGGGTCCTCACCTGCCCCA
>NW_023253021.1:7216-29473 GCF_002007445.2 Ailuropoda melanoleuca
AAAGAAATTGAGGAAGACAGAAAGAAATGGAAAAACATTCCATGCTCATGGATTGGAAGAACAAATATTGTTAAAGTGTCTGTTCTACCCAGAGCAACCTACGTATTCAATGCAATCCTTACCAACATTCCATCAACATTTTTCACAGAGCTGGAGCAAACAATCCTAAAGTTTGTATGGAACCAGAAAAAAGCCTGTATACATAAAGGAATGTTGAGAAAGAAAACCAAAGCTGGTGGCATCACAATTCTGGATTTCAAGATCTATTATGAAGTTGTAATCACCAAGAAAGAACGGTACTGGCACAAAAACAGACACATAGATAAATGGAACAGAATCGAGAAGCCAGAAATTGTCCCTCAACTCCACGGTCAACTAGTCTTCAACAAAGCAGGAAAGAATATCCAATGAAAGAAACAGTCTCTTCAGTAATTGGTGTTGGGAAAATTGGACAGCCATAAGCAGAAGAATGAAATTGGACCATTTCCTTACACCATACAAAAAAATAGACTCAAAATGGATGAAAGACCTAAATGTGAGACAGGAATCCATCAAAATCCTAGAGGAGGACACAGGCAGCAACCTCTTCAACCTTGGCTGCAGGAACTTCTTGCTAGACATGTCTCCAAAGGCAAGGGAAACAAAAGCAAACATAAACTACTGGGACTTCATCAAGATAAAAAGCTTTTGCACAGCAAAAGAAACAGCAGATGAAGCCAAAGACAACCTCCTGAATGGGAGAAGATGTTTGCAAATCTTATCAGATAAAGGGCTAGTATTCAAACTATAAAGAACTTATCAAACTCAGTTCCCAAAACAAAAAATCCAGTCAAGAAATGGGCAGAAGACATGAACAGACATTTCTCCAAAGAAGACATACAAATGGCTGACACATGAAAAAAATGCTCAACATCACTCAGCATCAGGAAAATAGCGATCAAAACTATAAGGCAGGACCTCACACTGGTCAGAGCGGCTAAAATTAACACCACAAGAAACAACAGGTGTTGGCGAGGATGCGGAGAAACAGGAACCCTCTTGCACTGTTGGTGGGAATGCAAACTGGTGCAGCCACTCTGGGAAACAGTATGGAGCTTCCTCAAAAGGTTAAAAATAGAGCTACCCCACGACCCAGCAATTACACTACTAGGTATTCACCCAAAGGATACAAAAATACTAATTCAAAGAGATAGAAGCACCCCAAGGTTTATAGCAACATTACCCACAATAGCTAAATTATGAAGAGTCCAAATGTCCATGGACTGATGAACGGATAAAGAAGATGTGTATACATACACACACACAATGAAATATTACTCATCCATCAAAAAAATGAAATCTTTTCATTTGCAATGCCATGGATGGAGCTGGGGTATTTTATGCTAAGTGAAATACGTCAGAGAAAGACAAATACCATACGATTTCACTTATATGTAGAATTTAAGAAACAAAACAGACGAACATGGTGGGGGAGAGAGAGAGGCAAACCAGCAGTCAGACTCTTAACTGTAGAGAACACACTGAGGGTTGAAGAAGGGAAGTGGACGGGGGTGGGTGATGGGTATTAAGGAGGACACGTGTTGTGATGAGCACTGGGTGTCATATGTAAGTGATGAATCACTAAATTCTACTCCTGAAACCAATATTACCCTGTATGTTAACTAACTGGAATTTAAATAAAAACTTAAAACAACAACCAAAAAATCCCAAGGCGAACAAACCTGAATTAAATCTACATTTATGGGTTGATTTGTAAGTCTGATGTTTAAAGTGACTAACCACAGGGAGCTCCATCAATTTAATTAGCCAGCTTACGGGAAAAACCTGATGACAACCTCCTCTCTAAATCCACTGACAGTGATCATGGCATTTCACCAGGGAGGAGGTGTCCAGGAAGATGAAGGCTTGTCCAGTCCCGCCGTGGACCACCGGCATGCCCACGATCTGGTTACGACGGTTTGGAGGACAGCAATGATGGCCCCATTTCATGCCCAGAGTCACACTGTTGCTGTCACCCTCAGACAGCACTGGCAGGGGTTTGGAAAGCAGAGCAGGCAGGATATCGGGGTTGCAGCCGTGTACTTTCATACCCCTGTGTTCATAATGCCCTTTATAAAGTCTCTGGAAGCATAGCTCTTCTCCTAGCTGGTTACAAATGTGGGTGTGTTTACGTCCATCCCTTTTACTCTCAGTCTCCATCAGGCCTCCCAAATATGGAGAAGCACTCAATCCAAGTCACTTTTCAGATGTTTTAAAGTCTGTGAATTAAAGTCCAATTATGTTGAGCCACTTAAGAGAGTTCACGCTGACATTTAAAAACAAAATAATTGTAAAAGCTTTTAAATGTGAAATGGAGATATTAAGCTTGTTTTATTTACATTTATTATTATTATTTTAAACCTTGTTTTAATTTAAAACCTTTGCATTGAGCATGAGGTTTTGTGCTTAGGTAGGGCCTGGCTGGGTCTCGGAAATGTCTGGAAGCCCCACGGAGAAAACCTTTCAATCAGACAGGTCCCTTCATTGCCAGGTGTTTCCCACGCCTTCCTGTAGGACCACCCACGGGCCGTGTCACCTGCATGGCACTGAACCTGCCACATCTCAGCTCTCTCATCGCCACAAAGAACAAGAGGCTCCTTCCTGGCCTGAAACATCGGTGGGTTTAGGAGAGCTCCTGACAAACATCACAGGCCATGTGAGGTGTGCTGATCCGCTGCATCTCACGTGACACGCTAACGAGACACGACGGCTTCTTCTTTGCTTTCTCCTTCCCTGCTTGACACTGACAAAGAGTTCTTCCCACCGGGCCTCCCCATGTTCACGTCTGTCCAGATGTCAGGAGAAATGGCACAGGCTTCCAGCTGCAGTTTGGACTGGGGACCTCCCACACTCCTGAGAACGGCCCTCGAGTACCTGCCCCCAGTTGCCAGCGGAGCTGTGCAGGCAGCAGAGGGCCTGGTGGGTGAGCACAGCAGGCTGCATAGACAGTCACGAGGGCGCTCACAGTCAGCCTGAGCCAGAGCAGGGCAACGTTATCCCCCAAAGTCAGCAACAAACCCACGATGCTGCAGTCCTCCCCCAGGAGGACGAATATGGCACAAGGCGGAGGTGGTCACCTGTAGCCCGGAGCTGAGCTGATCCCCCGTGCAGTTACCCCCAGACAGTGTGCACGCTTGTGCGATTCATTCACTTCCTTGGAGAGTAACTGTTCCTTCTTTTCCCTTTCCCTTCTTCACAGAGCTTTGCAAGTACAAGTTACAGACATGAGGGACTTCCATTAGACTCTTTGACTTCGGAGTCCACCCATGCCTGGAATACATAATAGGATCATATAGGGGGAAAGTTTGTAAAGAAACTAAGACCTCTAGATAATGGAAACTGGCAAAGCCTGTCTTACCTAGTCTTCCCTCTGCCTTTAAGTCGCTGGTCTGCAGCCTTGGGGGTGGCGGCCTTCCTCGGGGCTACCACTCAGCTCCTGAAACAGCATCACACCGCAGTAGAAGGCCCCTGCCTTCTCCTGTCAACCCCAGGGCTTCACTGACCCCAAGATGCCTGGGGGGGAGCCCGCGCAGCACCGGGCCGGGACCACACACAGTCAGGAGTCCAAGATCCAAGGGCAGGCCTCAACCCAGGAGGACTGTGGAGAAGGGATAAAAGGCACCTGCAGGTTGATCTGGCAGGCAATTCTGAGAGCCCACTCCATGCTGCTCAGAAAGTTCTGAGCCCGGCAGCGCTCCAGCTGTCCTCTGTCATGACCTTGATAACTCATCCTACACCGACTTTCCTTCTCCTCTCACTCCTCTCTGGTCCTTCATTCATGCTCCCTGGGATCATCTCCCAAGTAAGGGAAGAGCACTCAAGTCCTTGTCCTAGTTCTACCTTCAGAGAGAACCAAGCTATGGCAACTACATCCCTTTATTTAGTCACCAAATATTTATTGAGGACCTACTGCGTGTCAAATCTTTGTTGAGGACCTACTTGAGCCATCAAAGAAGAAAAAGATGTATGTGTGTCGCCTTGCCCTCCAGAGCTCTCAGTCTAGTGCATAATTAAACAACGAACAAGGAACAGATTCACATCCCTAGACTGTGGGAAAGGATTTTATGATCCAATTATTTGTGTGTCAGTTTTAGCTGCCTTCTCAAGCTAATTGGTGCCAGCTACTTCCACCTTCCACACTATGGTACTGGATTACCTCTGCAAGGTTTGCAAAGTCTCATGACCCACTGACCACCTCCGTACGGCTTTAAAAGAGATTGAAGAGGCTGCAAGAGGCAATAGATTATAAGAGCTTTATTACTATTTTTTTTCTTTGCTGGTGCTTTTATGAGGACTTCTGCCCACGGTGGGGGGGGGGCGGTGGGATGAGAGACACTTTCCCTTCACTTCACATGCAGGAGAGATGGTGGTGCTTTGTCTCCAAGCTCTAAGGACATATCAACTTCTCATGAGATGTCCCCTCCCCTGAAGCTTGAGGACAAGGTAGACTGGTGTCTGACCCTTGTCTGATTCATGCCCAACTCATTTGTCCTTCCAATGGAGCAAAGAGGTGGGTATTAGGGCAAAGAAGGCACATGGGGTTCTCAGACCTCATGGGGGCCCATGTGACAGAGTGGTGGGTCAAAGTCCTGCGCCCGAGGACCTCCAGGGAACACCTCAGCATAGAGGTGCCACCTTGTGCCTTGGACTGAGAGGTCTCTGTCCACCAGCCTGCAACAAGGAACTGCAGACAAGAGATTCCTAGTAAGAGGGGGTGGATGAGAAGGTAGAAGGCCTGGTCCTGGCCTAGCTGTGCACCTTCCTTTCCTCCCAGTCTCCTCCCCTTCATGAAGCTCCACCCCCCTCTTTTCTTGCTAGGCTTGGAGCACATCAAGATTGGTCTGCCTCAGGGGCCCCGCAGTTGCTCTTCCCTCTGCTTGGAAGGGACTTCGTGGCTGACTTTCACAAGTTTGGCTCTTCATCATTACATTTCTGCTCAGCTCTCACAGAGGCTGGCCTTTGCCAAGCACCCTGGTTAAGTGCTTCCCCAGTGTTTGTCATCTTGTTGTCCCGCCCCACCATCTTTTATTGAGCCGTGAGTTTCTGCTCCATGAACTTCCAGCCAAGGGTACAGGCCTACGGAGCCAGCATTCAGATCTAGCCCTATAACCACCTAGGCAGAGGGGCGCTAGAGCCCCAAACCGAGCCGCCGACGCACTGACTTCATTCATGGGTAGTTTCACACCTCCACTGGCCAGTACCATAACTACCAGCCACCTGTGGGCACCCTGCCCTTGAACTGTGGCTAATAACACTTGTTAAAATGATGTTTTGGACAAACTGAGTAAAATATAGTATTACAATGAGTTTCACCTGTGTCTTTTTACCTTTTCGGCGTGGTTACCAGAAAGTTTTAAGTTACCTGTGGCTCCCATTATGTTCCCATTGGGGGGCGCTTCTCTAGACCCTCTTTACGTTGTCTTTTTCCCTTTTACCAGCGGACTGTAAGCCCCACGCGGAAACCCGCGGCTCGGTTCAAGGACGCGCCTCCAACGCCGGCTCCCAGTAGGTGCGCGGTCAGTAACTGCCCCGCGAACAAATGTCTGCGCGTGATTGAACCGACGCGGCGCGGAGAAGGGTCAGCAGGTTGGGAGGTGCTGATCCCGGGGGCATCTCCCACCGGAACCCCGACGCAGCCGCTTCTGCAGCTAGAGCTCTGAGGACGCACCCCCGAGGAAACACCAGGGAATGCGTTGCCCGAGGTGCCTGGAGGAGGAGGGGAGGAGGGCTGCGCGGCGCAGGGGCAGCGGGAAGGGGGAGTGGATACTCCCCGCCCCGCCGCGGGGCCCAGCCTGGCGTCGCGCGGCCGCCGTTTCCAGGCGACGCCGAACGCGGGCGCTGGGTGGCCTGCGGCGGGCAGACTGAGCCCGACCTCGGAGGGCGCGGGGCCGCTGGACCGGGGTGGCATGGAGGACGACGAAGAGGAGGAGATCACCGCCGCCACGCTGCGGGGCAAGCCCCGGCCGCCGCCTCTCTCGGCGCTGTCCGNCGGGGACCAAGGCTGGGGAGAAGGCCAGGGGCCGGTGGATGGGGCGGGATTGCAGGCCGGGGCTACACTTTGGGGCAGTCCGAGGGTCTGGGCTGCAGCTCTGGCGTGGGACTCAGGGGGCAGGACTGTAAGCGGGGTGGAGGGTGAAGGGTGGGGGCCGGTGCAGGTCTGCACAGCCTGTGAGGGCGCAGGGGTGGGGCGCGAGGAGACAGGTTAATCACAGGGGAAAGGAAGGTGGGAGAGAGGCCTTCCTCCGGGGCACCTAGACCCAAAGAGTACAGCTACCACGACCTCAAGAGTAAGGTGGACCTTCTCCTCACCTAGAGGATGGGCAGGGCCTGAGCCCTGTGTTTGTGTGTGTGTGTGTGTGAGTGTGTTGGGGTGGGGGGTATGCTCAGCTGGAATGAGGCACTGGGTTTAGGGCATACAGGGTAGGGTGAGGTGGGAGAATGCTCAGCCCTGTGTCCTGAGCTATTTGGGGGTGGGTTAGGGTCAAGTGTTCTTAGCGGA
Organism: Ailuropoda melanoleuca; assembly: GCF_002007445.2. Classification (NCBI taxonomy): domain Eukaryota; kingdom Metazoa; phylum Chordata; class Mammalia; order Carnivora; family Ursidae; genus Ailuropoda; species Ailuropoda melanoleuca. The sequence goes on from NW_023253021.1 coordinate 13,755, forward strand.
AGGGCTTGGGAGCCTCTGGGCTTCCAGAACAACTACCAGGAGCAACAAGTGGCCGCTCTGCCCTGGATCTGGAGGAGGGTCTCGGGAGCGCCAAGGCTGCCCAGCAGTTGGAGGCAGGACTCCCTGTGGGGTCTGCCTGACAGCCCTCACTGCAGCGACTGCCCAGAAAGTCACCGGTACGGAAACCTGTGGAGAGCCCTCCTGCAAACCGAAGGTGACTGTGGGGCAGATCTGGACAGCCGCCTGCAGGGAGAGCAGGGCAGGGAGCCCTCATGAGATGCTGGCCTGGCTCTAGCAGGCACACGGGCCTCGTGGGGAAAAGCTGCTGGTCTGTGAAGGCTGTTTTGCGAGAAGCAAAGGAAGAGAAGCAAATTCAGAACTTGGCAGGAGTCCTCTACTCCTTTCGTCCAGCCATCTTCCCTGAATGTCTCCAGTGCGTCTCGGGGTTCGGGGTGCAGGGGCATCATTATTCAAAGGATGCTCAGCCTGCAGAGACAGTGAGTGGCTCAGGGAGGGTAGAGGTGAGCCACGTGCGTGGGAGGAAGGAGGTCTTTCCCTCACTGATGTGTGAGGTGCTCCCACAGAATGCATCCTTCCTTTCCTTTCCTTTCCTCCTCCCCACCCACAAGCCCTAGAGCCCAGATGAATCCCCATTCAGATCAGGTCAGCACACATTGGAGGACTTGCCACCTGTGAAATGTAAGAGAACGTCGTGGAGCTTAGCCTTACAAACAGAAGCAGTGCTTCCTAGTTGAAACTATCGTTACAGGTTGAATTGTATCCCCCTAAAATTCTCATGTTAGGGTTCTCATCCCAAGCACCTCAGAATGTGACTTTATTTGGAGACAGGGTCTTTATGGAGCAAATCCAACTAAAGTGAGGTCATGGGGGGCGTCCAGTATGACCGGTGTCCTTATGAAAAGGGGAAATTTGGACCCAGAGACAGACACGCATGAAGAGGGTGAGAACAGGCAGGGAAAAGATGGCCTTCTACAAGCCAAGGAGAGAGGCTGGGAACAGCTTCTTCGCTCATGGCCCTCGGGAGGAAAGAACCTGTGGAACCTTGATCTCAGACTTTGGCCATCAGAACTGTGAGACAGTACATTTCTCTTGTTTAAACCCCCCCAGTCCGGGTGCTTCGTTTCAGCAGCTCGAGCAAGCTAACACATGAACCTCGGCCAGGAGGGTCTCATATCTGTTAGCACCCCTCTGTTTGGCTTTGAGCAATACTGAAGGACAGAAGGAAGAAAGGGGACGTCCGCAGCACCCGTCTTTGCAGCCCCCGTGGCTCTGCTCCTACGCGTAAAAATCCAGCAGGTGTTAGCACTGGGGAGATTTAGAGCAATGGTGCCCCACCTCGTTGCCACGATGGACCTCATATTTTTTTCCTCCCATGAGCAATATGTTTTGAAAGAGCTTTTATCTGTAAATAATTTCATTTATTAAGTGAATTTTACAATTTAAGCATGCAAAGCCTGTATCCATGCCAGTTGTGCATTCCTGCCCAGCACGAGAGAACCAGCCAAAAGGCCGGGAATCTCGATGTTTTAAGTTGGTCCATGCTGTTTTATTGAGAGAACATAAATTTTGTCTGGCTTCCTGACAAAATGAAAAAATTCCCAAATACATCATTTTATGTGTACCTTTGAGGAGTCCTGTTAAGCACCACTTTGAGACTATTGAGAAATAAGAGACTAAAACAGATGGGGGTCAAGATACATATTTATCAGAGAGAAAAGCCAGGTTGCAGCTTCCTGCTGAGGACTCTGGGCTGAAATGGGTTGCGGACACTGAAGCTCTGAGTCAGATGGGTTTACCCACCCGGCTGCTGCGGCTGTGGGCCCCAGAGAAAGCAGAGCTGACCCCCCACCCCCTGTGGGCCAGGTACTGCCAACAGGAAAAGAGCAGAGTTGGACATGGCAGATCCAGTTTATTCCCCCAAATTTACCAATCTGATACATGGCTCTACCTTTCTGGGGCCAAGACACAGAGAGATGCCTGAGGTTTGAGGTGCCCACAGCTCTGTACTTGGAAGGAAATTGGGAGTAGGCAAGAAGTATGCCCCTCTAATTCAGAGGTCTGCACATAAAGGCCCTTGGGCCAAATCTGGCCCACTCCTTGTTTTAATAAAGCTTTATTAGAACACGGTCCCATGCTCATTCATTTAGTATTATCTATGGCTACCCCTGGAGTTGAGCAGTTGCAACAGGAAACCATGTGACCTGAAAGCCTAAAACAGTGACTGTCTCTTTACACAAAATGTTTGCCAAGCCCTGCTCTGATATATTACTGTCCCTGGAAGGTAGGAATGGGCCTTAGAAGGAATTAATAAAAAACATTTTATGAAAAAAAAATTCGGTACAGTTTTGATAACTGGGGTCACAGGCAAATTCAAATCCTGAAGTCCTTAGTGTCACACAAAAGACAGTGATGTAGCAGAAATATTAACACCTAAATAAAAGAGCCTAAAAAGTAGCAAGAAAATAAAAGGCATTTCAAAGCACATTTGCAGGAGAGCCACCAATGGTAATAACCCCTGGGGATTACATGAACTAGGATCTAATCAGACGGGGGACTGCAGAAGCTGATTCTCTTCCGTGAGATCATTTGGCCTGAAGAGGATGAACTTTGTATCACAAATTTGCTGGAGGGTTTAGCTGTCCCTCAGTTAATTGTAAATCCAGGCCGTACCCAAAGCTGAGAAGAAACATGGCAAAATTCGCTCTTAAGTCAGTTACTGTGGGACACACTTAGTGATCAGTTAGTAGCAGAGTCTGCTCGTACATTTTAGCATGTCGTCTGAACTCTGTGTTAGTTGGAAGCCTGAAAATCAGCCGCCGTGAGAGTATTTCTACTGCGGAAATTAGCAAATGCTACAAATCAGGTCTTTTTTGTCCAGAGAGCAGCTTGTTAACATAACCACACCACTGCTTGTGCATATAAACGTAACATGATGGCAGCAGGAGTCTTGGCTCCATGTTACCAGCTGTGCAGACTGCCCAAGTCACAAACCCTCTGTGTCACACTGCCCATCTCTGAAACAGTGCCAGCTTCATGGAGCGATTATGAGAATTACTTTAATTCATGGGTATAAAATGGCACATAGTAAGTCCCATGTAAGTAGGGCTATGATTATTACTATTTGCTTTTGTTAGTGATCATTTGAGTTTCCTTTCACTGAAGGTTAGTTTCCAGCCAGGGTCTTAGATCCCTCGTTTGCTGTCAGAGATGTACAGGCGAGGCAGGGAACCTGAGTGTCATTCTGGTGGCTTCTAATCTAAGGGGTCTCCCGTGGGAGAGCCCAAAGTTAAGGCTCTCAATGCAGCACACTTATTTAAAACCCCACTAATGCCTTGGATCCTGAGACAAATTTGTCATCTCAAGCTGCTAGCTAAAATGTGATCGCGTCCGCAGCACACTTATTTAAAACCCCACTAATGCCTTGGATCCTGAGACAAATTTGTCATCTCAAGCTGCTAGCTAAAATGTGATCGCGTCCCGTCCTGCCACCGACGGGGCTCTAGCAGCATGGGCTTTTCCTATAAAACATTGTACCAGTGGCAGAAAGGACAGATTCAATTCAATGATGTTCTTAAATTACTTTTTCCCCCTTCTTCTGCCTTGTGCAACATTTCTGCCACTGAAATGGAAAAGCTAAGTCGGAGGACAATGCCCTTTTATGAAGGATTTTATTAAATTTCTCAACGTCTAAGAGCTACATTTAAAAAAGAATTCTTAGATGGTTTTAGAATATGCTTTCCATCATGGTCGGCCGGATTGTGGATTGCTCTGTCTCGAGTGAAGCTCGGCTCAGAAAGCCTCACCCTAGCTTTAGTGAGATGAGCCCACTTTCCTTCTCGGTGTGTAGTGGAGGCAGGGAGGCGAGGGGCTGTTTCTTGACCCTCCTGACCAGGGAATTGCCCTTCCCCCAAGGCAGCCAGGCACTTTGTAGATAAAGCAAGGCATGTTGACTGTCCGCAGGTGCACAGGGGAGTCTCTAGCGGGCTTGGGCCCACGTCCAGTGTCCAGGAGGTGTTCAGTATGAGCCCCCTTGCCCGGCCCCCTCCTAGATGGAGCCTCTTCGCCCTCAAGCCCCGAGCAAACCTGCACGCACACGCAGCTGCTCCTGGGGGCTCTGGAGGAGAGGTGAGCTCCAGTGCTGGTGCGCCTTGCAGACCCTTGCACCCACATGCCGTGCAGTAAAAATGAGTGTGTCTGCTGAACGAAATTATAAGCAGCCTCCACTGACGTTTCTGTCCCCCTCCCTGTCCGTTTTTCCTCCTGGGCACGTTTTAGTACCACCCGATTGAACGTTTTACGTAGTTATCTTCCTGCTTGTTTCTTCCACTGCAGTCTGAGCTCACGGGGATGGGGTTGTTGTCATCACTGCTCTGTCCCGAGCAATCTCAACAGTGCCTGTCTCACCGTGGGCGCTTTGAATGAAGGAGGCAGCAGGAACGGGATGCAAAGCTTAGTTAAACCAGGAGAAGTCACTGACCTACCTCTTTGACTAAACAGAGGTTCCGTGTGACGTTCTCTGCTGCCTGGGTTTTCCTTGGCCTTGCTCAGCTCCTCGGGGATCAACATGGGAGTGGACGGTGTTGCTTCTCCTGGAGACGTCTAGCTGCATCTTCCCCATCCAGTGACCTGCCGCTGGAAAACTGCAGGACTGTGGGGTAGGGGGTGGGGCCGAATGTCTTCCTCCAGAGCAAGTAGGGCTCAGCAAGGGGCAGGTCACCCCAGGGAGGGAGGAAGGGGTGAGGGGAGAGGCCGTGCATCTTCTTCTAGCAGAAGTCTTCCATATGGACCGAAACAGCTGGAGCTAGCACGCGGTGCGTTGCCCACTGCACGCATGTGAATGTGTCTAACGTGCACAAGAACGTGTTTACATGCAGGTCACACACCATGCATATGTATTTGCAGCCTGCTCTTTTCACGGAACACCATATCTTAGACATTTTTTTCAAAGTCATCCCCTTGTAAGGGGCACAGTGACACAGGAAAAGGAACAGCATTATCCCCAATATATTTGGCTCACCCTTTCTTCTGCGATGTGAATAGCTGGGGGGCGGTGGCCGTGGGGGTGGCTGGTGTCAGTGGAAGCAGGAACAAGGGCTCTGAGTCTCCTCTTAGCGACAAGGTGCGCAGACCCCAGACTCAGAGACACTTCCAGTAGGAAACACACGGGAGTTTGTGTAGGTAAAGGGGTAAAGGCGCAGGTTCCAGAGAACCAGGTTCTCTGGTTTTGGGCAGCACTGCCAGCAACAGATCCGTAGTGAAAAAAACTCCTTAACAAGGCTGCTTATGAGAGATTCTTATTAAACTGATAAAACTTTCAGATTATTGGAAAAGATACAACCATTTCTGAAACTTGTGATCTTAATGCCTCAGGAGAGGAGACAGAATCTTTGCCACAGAGGAACCAAAGAGAAGAGCTGAGTATTGTCCTTTTAAGAGCTAACAATATGTCCTTGACCAGCTACAGTCCTTCTGAGAATGGAATTTTGAATGATGTTAGAATTAATGAAAATGTCCTCATTAAGCTTCACATACTGCTGAACCACCCCCCCCCGCCCCCAGGGAGAAGCACTAGACTTACCAGAAGTAAAAATGAGGCCCCTATGAATCAAAGGCAACCCTTTTGGGTCACCTTGAGACTTTTCACTTTTATAAGTAGGTCACACACTGGACAGGGAGTGCCTGAAAGCCTCCAGGTGAGAGATAATGGGACTGTGCCCACGAAGAGATTACCGTTTCGGTCCAGGCGGGCTGGGATGTGCTCTGGAAACAAACAGACCCTGAACCCTGAGAGTCTTAACCGGTGGTGTGTCAGAGTCTGCTCGTACATTTTAGCATGTCGTCTGAACTCTGTGTTCAGTTGGAAGCCTGAAAATCAGCTGCCGTGAGAGTATTTCTACTGCGGAAATTAGCAAATGCTACAAATCAGGTCTTTTTTGTCCAGAGAGCAGCTTGTTAACATAACCACACCACTGGCCTTGTGCATATAAACGTAACATGATGGCAGCAGGAGTCTTGGCTCCATGTTACCAGCTGTGCAGACTGCCCAAGTCACAAACCCTCTGTGTCACACTGCCCATCTCTGAAACAGTGCCAGCTTCATGGAGCAATTATGAGAATTACTTTAATTCATGGGTATAAAATGGCACATAGTAAGTCCCATGTAAGTAGGGCTATGATTATTACTATTTGCTTTTGTTAGTGATCATTTGAGTTTCCTTTCACTGAAGGTTAGTTTCCAGCCAGGGTCTTAGATCCCTCGTTTGCTGTCAGAGATGTACAGGCGAGGCAGGGAACCTGAGTGTCATTCTGGTGGCTTCTAATCTAAGGGGTCTCCCGTGGGAGAGCCCAAAGTTAAGGCTCTCAATGCAGCACACTTATTTAAAACCCCACTAATGCCTTGGATCCTGAGACAAATTTGTCATCTCAAGCTGCTAGCTAAAATGTGATCGCGTCCCGTCCTGCCACCGACGGGGCTCTAGCAGCATGGGCTTTTCCTATAAAACATTGTGCCAGTGGCAGAAAGGACAGATTCAATTCAATGATGTTCTTAAATTACTTTTTCCCCCTTCTTCTGCCTTGTGCAACATTTCTGCCACTGAAATGGAAAAGCTAAGTCGGAGGACAATGCCCTTTTATGAAGGATTTTATTAAATTTCTCAACGTCTAAGAGCTACATTTAAAAAAGAATTCTTAGATGGTTTTAGAATATGCTTTCCATCATGGTCGGCCGGATTGTGGATTGCTCTGTCTCGAGTGAAGCTCGGCTCAGAAAGCCTCACCCTAGCTTTAGTGAGATGAGCCCACTTTCCTTCTCGGTGTGTAGTGGAGGCAGGGAGGCGAGGGGCTGTTTCTTGACCCTCCTGACCAGGGAATTGCCCTTCCCCCAAGGCAGCCAGGCACTTTGTAGATAAAGCAAGGCATGTTGACTGTCCGCAGGTGCACAGGGGAGTCTCTAGCGGGCTTGGGCCCACGTCCAGTGTCCAGGAGGTGTTCAGTATGAGCCCCCTTGCCCGGCCCCCTCCTAGATGGAGCCTCTTCGCCCTCAAGCCCCGAGCAAACCTGCACGCACACGCAGCTGCTCCTGGGGGCTCTGGAGGAGAGGTGAGCTCCAGTGCTGGTGCGCCTTGCAGACCCTTGCACCCACATGCCGTGCAGTAAAAATGAGTGTGTCTGCTGAACGAAATTATAAGCAGCCTCCACTGACGTTTCTGTCCCCCTCCCTGTCCGTTTTTCCTCCTGGGCACGTTTTAGTACCACCCGATTGAACGTTTTACGTAGTTATCTTCCTGCTTGTTTCTTCCACTGCAGTCTGAGCTCACGGGGATGGGGTTGTTGTCATCACTGCTCTGTCCCGAGCAATCTCAACAGTGCCTGTCTCAACGTGGGCACTTTGTAAGTACCGGCTGCAGTGAATGAAGGAGGCAGCAGGAACGGGATGCAAAGTTTATTTAAACCAGGAGAAGTCACTGACCTACCTCTTTGACTAAACAGAGGTTCCGTGTGACGTTCTCTGCTGCCTGGGTTTTCCTTGGCCTTGCTCAGCTCCTCGGGGATCAACATGGGAGTGGACGGTGTTGCTTCTCCTGGAGACGTCTAGCTGCATCTTCCCCATCCAGTGACCTGCCGCTGGAAAACTGCAGGACTGTGGGGTAGGGGGTGGGGCCGAATGTCTTCCTCCAGAGCAAGTAGGGCTCAGCAAGGCGCAGGTCACCCCAGGGAGGGAGGAAGGGGTGAGGGGAGAGGCCGTGCATCTTCTTCTAGCAGAAGTCTTCCATATGGACCGAAACAGCTGGAGTGAGCACACGGTGCATTGCCCACTGCACGCATGTGAATGCGGTGGTATGTGTCTAACGTGCACAAGACCGTGTTTACATGCAGGTCACACAACCATGCATATGTATTTGCAGCCTGCTCTTTTCACGGAACACCATATCTTAGACATTTTTTTCAAAGTCATCCCCTTGTAAGGGGCACAGTGACACAGGAAAAGGAACAGCATTATCCCCAATATATTTGGCTCACCCTTTCTTCTGCGATGTGAATAGCTGGGGGGCGGTGGCCATGGGGGTGGCTGGTGTCAGTGGAAGCAGGAACAAGGGCTCTGAGTCTCCTCTTAGCGACAAGGTGCGCAGACCCCAGACTCAGAGACACTTCCAGTAGGAAACACACGGGAGTTTGTGTAGGTAAAGGGGTAAAGGCGCAGGTTCCAGAGAACCAGGTTCTCTGGTTTTGGGCAGCACTGCCAGCAACAGATCCGTAGTGAAAAAAACTCCTTAACAAGGCTGCTTATGAGAGATTCTTATTAAACTGATAAAACTTTCAGATTATTGGAAAAGATACAACCATTTCTGAAACTTGTGATCTTAATGCCTCAGGAGAGGAGACAGAATCTTTGCCACAGAGGAACCAAAGAGAAGAGCTGAGTATTGTCCTTTTAAGAGCTAACAATATGTCCTTGACCAGCTACAGTCCTTCTGAGAATGGAATTTTGAATGATGTTAGAATTAATGAAAATGTCCTCATTAAGCTTCACATACTGCTGAACCACCCCCCCCCGCCCCCAGGGAGAAGCACTAGACTTACCAGAAGTAAAAATGAGGCCCCTATGAATCAAAGGCAACCCTTTTGGGTCACCTTGAGACTTTTCACTTTTATAAGTAGGTCACACACTGGACAGGGAGTGCCTGAAAGCCTCCAGGTGAGAGATAATGGGACTGTGCCCACGAAGAGATTACCGTTTCGGTCCAGGCGGGCTGGGATGTGCTCTGGAAACAAACAGACCCTGAACCCTGAGAGTCTTAACCGGTGGTGTGTCAGAGTCTGCTCGTACATTTTAGCATGTCGTCTGAACTCTGTGTTCAGTTGGAAGCCTGAAAATCAGCTGCCGTGAGAGTATTTCTACTGCGGAAATTAGCAAATGCTACAAATCAGGTCTTTTTTGTCCAGAGAGCAGCTTGTTAACATAACCACACCACTGGCCTTGTGCATATAAACGTAACATGATGGCAGCANGCAGCATGTTTCTTTCTTCATGTGTGTTTTTCCTGCCCACCTTTCTTAATACAGTAACTTGGGAAACCAGGCTTCTTTTTAGTCGTTCCAGACATGCCGATCTTTGGGAACTTGCAGTCCTCTATTGGGTCCTCTGAACTTGCTGGCCCAAAGAGCAAGGGTAGAGAGCATGGAGGACACATGAGAGCTCTTATGGACCATTACCTAGAAGGTGATGCCCGCTGGCTTCCCCCACAGTTCTTTGTCAGAGCCTGTCACCCAGCCCCAGCCTAACTGTGAGGACGCCTGGTGATTGCAGTCTTCTGTTTATTCCAGAAGAGAATAAACACTGAGCACATACTCAGTGCTACTCCTGTCCCAGTACCACGGGAAAAATGTATTAATTTCCTTTTTCTTATTACCTGGTTTAAATGGACAGTGGACAGCACATTTGTATTTAAACGATCTGAGAGAGAGGAGAGGAGAAAGGACTGGGGTCCCGATTTGCTGGAAATCTTACCCCTGCTACTGGTGTGAGAGCGTGTGTAACCTCTTTGGGGGGCACTGGGCACAGTAGAAGTGCACGACCCACAGATGTGCCCTTGTAGGCTGGGGCTATAGAAGCCAGCCCTTCCTTGGGCACCTGCTTGCTTCATGCATGAGAAACAGGGTCATGCTGCCATCACCAACAGCCTCCAAAGTCTCAGGGCCCCAAATAAGTCGTCTTTCTCATGTTAAATGTCCAGCGGGGATCCCAGCAATGGCTCTGCCCAAGCAGTCACTCAGCGACCGCCACAGAAGTTGCTAACACCTCACGGGAAGCTTCAGGCGTCCCCACAGCCTTCTGCCTGGAGTCCCAGGTCACCCCCACTCCTAGCTCAGTGCTGAGAACTGGTCACGTGGCTTCATTCGCCCAAAGGAGCAGAGGAGATTAACCCTCTGTGGAGTCAGGAGTAGAGGCAGATTGAATATTGGTGATGTCGACCAACCCGGTTGTCTGGGTTGAACGGTCTCCTGACTCAGTTTACCTGGAGCGAACTGCTTTAGCTCCATTCTTACTTTCCATTGTTCAAAAGATCACTATTGCTCGCTACCAAGTACAAGGGTGTGCGTTAGACCCGCCGTAACAAAGTACGACAGACCAGGGGCTTAAGCAACAGAAAGTTATTGTCTCCTCAAGGTGTGGATGAGGTTGGTTCCTATGGAGGCCCTGAGGGAGAGTCTGCTCCAGGCCGCTCCCCTTCGGCTGTAGATGGCTCTCTTCTCTCTGTGTCTCCTCACATCTTCTCTCTCTGTGTGTCTGTGTCGGTTTCTGAACTTTTTAAGGAAGGACACCAGTGCTATGGGATGAGGGACCCACACTACCCTGGTATGACCTCACCTTAACCAATTACATCCTCAGCGTCCTTATTTCTAAATCACCTTCTGAGATCCTGTGGGTTAGGACTTCAACGTATGCATTTTTTGGAGGATGCAATTCCACCGGTAACACCCAGGGAGGGACTTCCCTGGGGCTCTGGCCACAGCGGTGGGGGCAGCAGCTGCGCGGACTTCCTGCCTGAGCCCAGGCAGATGCCCATTCTTCGTCTCTGGTGCCACTGTACACTGGGCATACCTCTGTTAACACATGGGTATCACCTTGAATTGTTTAATTAATGAGTTTATTTCCATTCTCAGCCTGTGGTCTCCTCTAAGACAGGGACTCCTTATTTCTGTCCGTATTCCGGCCCTAGCTGGGTGCCTTGTCCGATGGTTAAAGCAATGGGCTTTGGTGGTTGAAAAGTGAAGGTCTCCACTCTACTGTCAGCATTGGCCCAGGGCCACCGAGGGGTTATTCTCAGTGTTAGGAGTAGAGGTCACCGTGCGGGAACTGAAAGCAAGTGATCAGACCCCATGCCCAGAATGAGACCACGCGACATTTTAACAATACTCAAAAAGCGAAGGGACAAAGGGAGATCACAAGAGAGAAAATAAATGGGCTCATCTTGCTTTGTTTTTTAAAACCAACGACACGTGTGAGAGAGGAAATCTCTTGAGAGATTTTAATAGCAAAATACCGGTAAACCCAGCAGCTCTATTTTATGATAGCAGCATCTAAATCCAGATTGGTTTTTATTAGTGAGATTTTGCTTCAAACCATGACAGAATGAAAGACAAAAAGAAAGAAGAAAGATTAATAATGAACATTCAGGAAGACAGATTTTCGGTCTGATTAGGTGTTGGAAAGGGACAGTCACATTGCTAAGAAAGGTGGCCTGCCTGATGAGGGGTTTTCCCCCCTTATTTTTCAGTGACAGAAAAATTCGGTTTTACTCTGGAAAGTGGTAAATATGCAAAATCCCGGCAAAGCAGAAAGAGAGACTCTGTTCACGCTCTGGGTGCAGTGAGATCCCGCATAAAGACTGCTCTAGCATATGGCAAGCTAGGTAGGCTCTCCGTAACTGACCCCGCTTCTCATAGCGCTGCTGCTGCTTTTTCAAAGATATTTATTTATTTATTTATTTATTTATTGCGAGCATGAGTTGGGGGAGGGGCAGAGGGAGAGGGAGAGAAATCTCCCCTGAGCCCGGAGCCCGACTCGGGGCTGGATCCCACGACCCTGAGATCATGACCTGAGCCAAAATGAAAAGTGAGACGCTTGACGGACGGAGCCACCGAGGCGCCCCACAATGCTGCTTCTAAGGAGTGTTTTAGGAGACCTAGTGAGAGTGGGGGAGACGGGCAGTGTTCTGTAAAGCCGCACATCACCGTGGGCTTCTCCCGCGGAGGGAAGAAGTGAAGGAACCTTGCCTCCCTCGTTCAGATCCCAGTGGTGGTTTTCTCATTCTGTTCCGGAGTCTGTCTCCAGCACAAGTCCAGGACCCCAGGGGGCTGACTCCGCTCAGGAGGGTCAGGCCGGAGTGGGAACACCTGCACAGGAGGACAACACAAGCCCAGCAGCTGCCGCTGCCGTCGGTGCCCGCCCCCCCCCCCCCCCGCAGGGCTGTCTCTCAGACCCGGGCGCAGCCGGTCACCCACACGGAGCCCTGAGGGAACTGAGGCTGGCCGAGGGTAGCCTCTTCTGTGGCCCAGCGTTCTCAGGGTGCAGCTGCCCCCCAGGTGCTCAGTCCTGGAGGGCAGGTCTTTCTGTTGCAGACTGTAGCCGTTCTCCCCGACAAACACACCCACTTCACAGGGTCAGCCAGGCCAGGAGGGATTCTGGTGACAATGGGACATCTACATTATGACCATAAGGGTCTGGTGTGGGGGCTATGGGGTATTTCATTGCTGTCTGGGTCGGCCTGCTGGCCTCAGCCAGACTGGGCCAGTAGCTCTGCTCTGAACCCCAAAAGGAAGCATTTGCAACTCAGTGCCTCACTTTGCAGAGGCTGAGTTCCCTCCTTCGGGGCATTTATGTCCCACCATCTCGGCAGAGTGAGTGGTGAACTTGAGCCTCTCTTGGGTCACTGCAGGGCCCTCTGGCCTGGTGGCTTCCCAAAAAAGGGTTGCTGCAAGGGGTGCTAACCTTTCCAGGCTAGAAGCAAGTACCCAGGCAATGCCCCCAGCTTCTGTGGACATCCTGCCATCCTACACACTGTATGTTCAAGGTACTGAGATTTCTCTATCCTTCCTACAGGTTTTTAAAAAAAGTCTTAATTTTATTTGATTATCAAATGTCTGATTTTTATATAACCAAAATGATTGATATTTTCTTTGTGACATTTTCCCCAATGCTTTTATGTGTAGGAGGTCCCTTATGGATTTTTTCACTTGTTTTTCTAATCCATCCAGAATTGACTTGTGATGCTAATGTGCCGTGAAGACCCAAGTTTATTGTTTTTCACAAATCGCTAGCCGATTTTTACAGTACCCAAAGTGGGATAAGTTATCACCACCCGACTGGTTTGGGCTTTTTGTTTTTTAACCCTGGGTGTGTGAGCTATACTATAGGCGGTCTTCAGGACACGTGAAGGCCAGGGCTAGCCAACCCAGTGCCTTAACAGACCCAGGAACCCAGTAGGTGACAGAGGACAGTGCCAACAAAAAGCTCCTGCAAGGTGACCACATTAAATGGCCATCGGGGTACAGACTCCAAAGCCACGGCTCCTGCCTAAGTCACTGGGAGTGACTCTGAACTTAGGCAGAGCAGGTGAGTAAGTGCCACAGGCGTGTTGCCCTTGGGATTCTTAAGAACCTCAAACAACCCTAAAAGCTCGCCTTGTTTTCTTTACTAGATGGTTAACTGCACCAGGACGGTGGCAGTGTGTCTGAGCTATCTTCACGACTTCCCCAGCAGGAGTGGCATGTCTGGCACAGGACAGATGACCCGGGAGGGACTGTCAAGGTGGGGTTGAAGCCACGTCACCCTCTGGCACTTCCACTGCTACCAGCTGTGCTGAGCCCCGCAGTCGGCGAGAATGGGCGGTCCACGTTTTCCAGCAGGCTAAGCCCAGGCCATGCATCCTGTTCACTGTTTACCTTCTACCTTCATGGCCTGCAGTTGGAGGAAATGTTCTAGCGTTACTAGCGGGGGAGACAAGTAGGCGAGCAGGCACAGGCTAGATACCCTGTGCCCCCCATATGCCAGCGAGACGGCGTGTCTCGGTTTGCTGCTGGAGGATTCAGGGCAGCTGGCCCTTGGCTGGAGAAACACAAAGGCCTGACTTACATGTGAAGATTGAAGATGAGCTAACACATGGGTTTCTTTTCCTTTTATTAGGTACCAGATAAGGCAGATTAATTTTTGTATCAAGAGAATTTGGAATGAAAAATATGGAGATATTTCAGATGAAAGCTGTTAATGGGATAATTTTCTAATACATCAAAGCTTTGCGTGTACACGTATTTTGTATTTGTCTGATGTTTGTGCATATATTATAAATGTATATGTATATTATATAGCAAATATATATATCCATGCATCATGAATGACATTCATGAGAGCTACCATTTCTGATTAAAGAAAATATTTCCGTCTCTGCAGAGAGGGATTTGTACTAGGTGCCCACCTGCTGGCTAGCAACTTACAGATACTTCTGTTTGGTTATATCATCCCAGTGTTCAGTTATGGTTAAAGAGCTGATTGCAGAAAATTCGAGAAATATGAGAAAGGTGGAAATGAAGGAGAAAAACACATATATTAAGTGGATGATTGTTATTTTAAGGTACATGCTAGTGGTGGAGTCGTAGAAGCGGGAGGGTCAAGTGCCTTGGTCAAGGAGGGATCTGTAGGAAATGCAGAAAGAGAGCCACGAAGATGTCCCCGCCTCGCTGGGGCTCTCGGGGACCTGCTCTGGTCGTCGAGGGTCTGCTCTGGGGTGACGTTCCCAAGCGCATACTCAGTGCAGACAGCAAACTGCACATCTCCACTGTCCATCAGGCAGAAGCCTGGCTTCCAAGGTCCACGAGGATTTCCGTGGCTCAGCCGTCCGGTGAACCCATGCCTGTCTTTCTCTTTTCATTCCCAGACAGGAATCATTTCCCTGTACGACTGTGTTTTTCACAAGAGCCCAGGCTACAATCAGAAATTGCACCGAGATGATAGAGAACATGCAAAAAGCCTGGGACTTCACGTGAATGAGGAGGTAATGTGAAGACAGGCTGTTGACAAAGTGTGAACACATGAGCTGTGTGCGTGGCTCCGACTCCCGCGGGTGGCCCTCCTCTCCTGCGCTGCCTCTGGGGCTGAGACTCAGCCGCTACCAGCTCCCTCTCTCCTGTCCTGTTCTGTGGATTTGTTTGTATGACTCTGTTGGTTAGTTTAGTTAACAACTTAATGAAGGCAAAACTAAGAAGTTCTTTTCAACAGATAAAGGTTTTTGCTTAGCTTCGGAGTCCTGGCTGTCACGGTTCTCCCACGGACCCCAGCAGCAGCGGTAGGACCACACCTGCAAGAATAACGTCTCTAGCTTAGGTTCCAGCCTCAAATCTGCGCGTACAGGGCAGCTCCTCCCCTAGGTCTGCACGATTTTTCAGAAGGGAGAGCTCTGCCTGAGATTGGCTGCACAGCGGTGTGAGCAGAGGGAGCACAGCTCCCAGTCCCCAGGGAGAGGAGGTCGGCGTCCCAGCAGGTGTCGCGTGCGAGGAGGCTGTGTGTCTCCTTAGCAGGGAGACCCTCCTGATGCCTTTCCACACTCGGGACACTGCACGGAGTCTGGTCTGAGGACAGTATGTTTGTTAAGAGGCAGGTGCTGAGTAAATATAATCTTTTCTACAATGCACAGAGGTCGGAACGTAAGAGCCTCTGCTGAGATAACTTTCTCGGTCAGCGGATTTGTCCCCCGTGGCTGCTATTGTTAAGAATGCCGCCATGTCACTTCCAGGGAAACTTTATTTCGATG
Organism: Ailuropoda melanoleuca; assembly: GCF_002007445.2. NCBI lineage: Eukaryota > Metazoa > Chordata > Mammalia > Carnivora > Ursidae > Ailuropoda > Ailuropoda melanoleuca. The sequence goes on from NW_023253021.1 coordinate 29,087, forward strand.
GGACATTAAGTGGTGAACTATGAGGTATTACTACTTAAGTCACAGACATTAGGTGTTCTCCTATTGTTTGTTTATGTGAATTCATTCCAAGTTGGCAGTGACTTGGCTAGTGCTATCCTGTCATAAGAACACGCCTGCACACCTGTATCCAGCCCCAGATTCTGAGTGCCTCCCATGTGCACTGAGCAGAGAAGGGGTGAGAAAGAAGTCCCTGTCCTCTTAGAGCTGACATTCCTACGAGGAACTAGAAAACTAAACGTCCTAGATATAGGGAGCTGAATTCCAGGTAGTGGTAAGTGGTACACAGAGAAATAAAGCTTTTTAAGAGGACGGGGAAAGTGAAAGGAGATTGGGGAGCTGGGGAGGGAAGGGGATCGGGGAGATGAG
>NW_023253022.1:0-4483 GCF_002007445.2 Ailuropoda melanoleuca
TGGATGGGCCACAGCAGGAAGTGAGGCCCACTCACACCATGCTCCTCCACTTACTTGCAGGTGGCCTTGTGGACACCCATCAACTGCCACTGTTACTCCAGGTGCAGCCTGGAGACTGATGTGGAGATGCCCCTGCAGGAGTAAGTGAGGTGTCAGGTGAGCCCTCTGACATCTGAAGACCTGGAGGTCAGTTGGAACTAATGCACCACCCCTTGCCTGTCCCTCCCTGGTGAGGCCAGGCCCCAACCATAGCCTCCCTCCTTCCATGCTGTCACACCTCAGGAGAAGGTGGATCTCTGACCAGGTGAGGATGGTATTTGTTCTTCAGAAAACTGGGAATTTAAGGTACTTGACACATCAGGCATATTTAGTGGAGAACAACTGTGTGTCTTCAGGACAGATTCTGGGAATGCAGCATCCCAGACCTGCCTGGGGGCCTTGTGACCTTGGTCTGCTGTGTATCCAGGAGGGGCATTCTTTCCTCATCACTGATAGTCTGTGTGAATAACTCAGGCTGTGCCCAGTAAAGGCCACCATCTGTGCCAACGTCAGAGAAGCTCTCCCCGCATTCTGAAGAACTAACGTTCACTGGGATCTCAGTGTAGTGTGTTCCATAAGGTGATACCCTGGAGGGACCGTGGGAACCAGGGGGTAGGATGAACAGAAATCCTGCACCCTGTTTTAGAGGGTTATGTCCTGGTCATAATTTTACATTTCAACACGTCAGGATGTGTTGTTGCTGCTGTCAAGAATTTCTTCAATTATAATAGGGGTGCCTGGGTGGCACAGCGGTTAAGTGTCTGCCTTCGGCTCAGGGCGTGATGCCGGCATTATGGGATCGAACCCCACGTCAGGCTCCTCCGCTGTGAGACTGCTTGATCCTCTCCCACTCTCCCTGCTTGTGTTCCCTCTCTCACTGGCTGTCTCCATCTCTGTCAAATAAATAAAATCTTTAAAAAAAAAGAATTTCTTCAATTATAATAATGTCTGTTCTGGCAAAATGAATGGAAGCCCTGTGCACACACACACACACAAAAAAAAACTGTCATTACAGAGACAAGAGAGAAAGAAAACAGCAATGTCATGGTATTCAGCTAATTATGTCTCAGCAGCAGGGCCCCTGCACCTCCTGCCCACCACACCTGCAAGATAACCCCAGGTAAAGTGTTTGTTTTACAAGGTGTCAAGAGAAAGGGCCGGATTTTTCATTTAGTAGTTCTTTCTTACTTACTTTCTTTTCTTTTTCTTTCTTTCTTTCTTTCTTTCTTTCTTTCTTTCTTTCTTTCTTTCTTTGCATGTGTATTCAGTTGGATTTTCATTTCCTTTTTTTGAGTGTCTTTATTTTTTTATTTTTTTAATAATACTTATTTTGTTATATTAGTCACCATAGAGTACATCCTTAGTTTTTGATGTAGTAGTGTTCCATGATTCATTATTACAAATTCATTATTTGCGTATTTTGTTGCAGCAATGTCCCATGATTCATTATTTGCATATAACACCCAGTGCTCCATGCATTATGTGCCCCCTTTAATACCCATCACCAGCCTATCCCAATCATCCACCCCCCTCCCCTCTGAAGGTCTCAGTTTGTTTCCCAGAGTCCATAGTCTCTCATGGTTCATTCCAGTTATGTTTACACCCCCTTCATTCTTCCCTTCCTTCTCCTACTGATCTTCCTGCTATTTCTTATTTTCCATAAATGAGTGAAATCACATGATAATTGTCTTTCTCTGCTTGACTTATTTCACTTAGCATTATCTCCTCCAGTGCCGTCCATGTTGCAGCAAATGTTGAGAATTCGTTCTTTCTGATAGCTGAGTAATATTCCATTGTATATATGGACCACAGCTTCTTAATCCAGTCATCTGTTGAAGGGCATCTCGGCTCCTTCCATGATTTGGCTATTGTGGNTTCATCTCCTTCCACGATTTAGCTATTGTGGACAATGCTGCTATGAACATTGGGGTGCATATGGCCCTTCTCTTTACTACGTCTGTATCTTTGGGGTAAACACCCAGTAGTGCAATGGCTGGGTCATAGGGTAGTTCAATTTTTAACTTTTTAAGGGACCTCCACACTGTTTTCCAGAGTGGCTGTACCAACTTGCATTCCCACCAACAATGTAGGAGGGATCCCCTTTCTCCACATCCTCTCCAACAATTGTTGTTTCTTGCCTTGTCTATCTTTGCCATTCTAACTGGCGTAAGGTGGTATCTCAGTGTGGTTTTGATTTGAATTTCCCTGATGGCTAAAGATTTTAATACTCTGGTTTCTCTTCAGATCGTTTAAATCTTTCGCCTTTATTTTCTATTTTTAATTTCTTTTTTTTAATAATACATTTTTATTATATTGTGATAGTCACCATACAGTACATCCCAAGTTTTGGTGTAAAGTTCCGTGATTCATTGCTTGTGTATAACACCCAGTGCACCATGCAATATATGTCCTCCTTACTACCCATCACCAGCCTATCCCATTCCTCCACCCCCTCCCCTCTGAAGTCCTCAGTTTGCCTCTCACAGTCCATAGTCTCTCATGTTTCATTCCCCCCTCTGATTACCCCCCTTTTCTTTATCCCTTTCTTCCCCTACCGATCCTCCTAGTTCTTATGTTCCATAGATGAGAGAAATCATATGATAATTGTCTTTCTCTGCTTGACTTATTTCACTTAGCATTATCTCCTCCAGTGCCGTCCATGTTGCAGCAAATGTTGAGAATTCGTTCTTTCTGATAGCTGAGTAATATTCCATTGTATATATGGACCACAGCTTCTTAATCCAGTCATCTGTTGAAGGGCATCTCGGCTCCTTCCATGATTTGGCTATTGTGGACAATGCAGCTATGAACATTGGGGTGCATATGGCCCTTCTCTTTACTACGTCTGTATCTTTGGGGTAAACACCCAGTAGTGCAATGGCTGGGTCATAGGGTAGTTCAATTTTTAACTTTTTAAGGGACCTCCACACTGTTTTCCAGAGTGGCTGTACCAACTTGCATTCCCACCAACAATGTAGGAGGGATCCCCTTTCTCCACATCCTCTCCAACAATTGTTGTTTCTTGCCTTGTCTATTTTTGCCATTCTAACTGGCGTAAGGTGGTATCTCAGTGTGGTTTTGATTTGAATTTCCCTGATGGCTAAAGATTTTAATACTCTGGTTTCTCTTCAGATCGTTTAAATCTTTCGCCTTTATTTTCTATTTTTAATTTCTTTTTTTTAATAATACATTTTTATTATATTGTGTTAGTCACCATACAGTACATCCCAAGTTTTGGTGTAAAGTTCCGTGATTCATTGCTTGTGTATAACACCCAGTGCACCATGCAATATATGTCCTCCTTACTACCCATCACCAGCCTATCCCATTCCTCCACCCCCCTCCACTCTGAAGCCCTCAGTTTGTTTCCCAGAGTCCATAGTCTCTCATGGTTCATTCCCCCTTCTGTTTATCCCCCCTCTTCTTCCCTTTCTTGTCCTACCAATCTTCCTACTTCTTATGTTCCATAAATGAGTGAGTACTTTTCCTTTACTGATGCTGATGGTGCTGGATCTCTCACGGTTCCTGGCTGTCTCTGTTAGGGGATGTGTAGGTGAAGGAATGATGAGGGACAAGCAGCCAACCAGGCTGTGGGGGTGTTAGCCTCTGTCTTTGGTTCTCAGTGCTGTGAGCTCCCTTCCTTCCAGAAGCAGGGCTCAGCAGGGCTCAGAGGCAACAATGGAGACCCCACTGTGAGATGTGGTTAACCTGCCCAGCAATCTCTTCACATACAGCCACCTGACCTTAGGCCTACTGAAGCTTGAAAGGTCACCGATCATCTAAGACATTTCCTAAATGAAAATGTGGTTGAGGAAATATGAGATAAGAGATGGTGACAAGCAGGGGAAGTTTAGGTTATGAAAAATAGGTACTAGAGTAGTTAAAATATCTATTAGTTCATTACAAAGTGTGAGAAGCCAATTAACGTGCTGCCCCACCCTCCTTATCCCAAGTTCCTGTTCTGTGTGCTGGGTTGTGTGGAAGGAACCATTAAGCCTAGGATGTGGGGACTGGACAAATGCGGGGCTGTCCTGTATAAAGATAGAGACTTCTTCAGCCTCATCCTGTGTCTGCAGTGTCCTCACAGTCATCTTGGCTGGCAGAGCTGCTTCCCAATGGCCTCCAAGTCCACCTGCAAAACAAGCCAGAGGCTGTGTCCTGCACATTGTGTATGGTCACCATCTGATCTTGAGGGGCTCTGGACACAAGATACTCCTGTATCCCCAAAGGCCAGCCTGCCAGATTCTCAGGGTACCCTGGATGCACCCTATCTGGATGGCCCTCCTGCCCCTGAACCAGTGGCCTAAGTGAGCTGGTTATGCGGACTAGACTTCTGCAGAAGACTGCAATGGCCCAGATGCAGAACCTGGGGGCTGGCTGCAGAACCTGCATGAGGGACTTGTGGACACCAGTGGGCACTGCATCCCCACCAGTCCTGCTGCCC
>NW_023253022.1:4563-7060 GCF_002007445.2 Ailuropoda melanoleuca
GGGTATGGGCAGTGCATACTTCATGGCTGTGTGAAGCATCCAGGGTCTGAAATTTTCCAAACATGGGTGGTCACAGGTCTCTCAGCACTGTGGCTTTAGTTCCCAGCCTACTACCATGGTCCTGCTATCCTGAGGCTCTATCTGCTTCAGGTCTAATCTGCATTTGGTTTTCAGTGCATGGTTTACTCACCAAGAAAGCAGGCCACCACAGGGTCCTGGGGAGTACTCTCTTCTCAGCAGAACAATACTTTATGGCACAGGCACTTAGTAAAGATTTGGGGGTCTATGTGGGACTCTTGCATGGATAGCTACTGTTCAAATATTACTCCATATTGCACAGAACTATATTGAGTTGGATTGTTTCTTTCCACGTGGCTTGCTCTAAAGAACAATGCATTTATCCATATAAAATACCTACTGGACACTGATTAGATTGAGGGGTTCAGTCCCTGTGCTCCTGGACATAACATTCTGAGAGAATGAACACAATGCAGTGAAGCAATGTCAATGACTCCTGGGACCAGTGTTTCAGTTCAGGGGATGGATGGAGGTGGCTGGGCGATGAGTTTTTAGTGGAGGGAGACCTTCTTTGAATGGTTCCTGAGGCAACACTAAGTTGCTGAGGCACAAGGATACAGGGAGCAACACTCCAGGGGAGATAACTATTGAAAGCTGGTGTCATGCAGGCCTGAGGAACTCTAGAGGGTGGCATTGAATGAGGAGAATGTGTCCTGGAATCTACACGAGGTCTGAGCAGGATCAGTATGGCGTGTGGGATTGCTTAACTTTCACTCCATCCCCCACAGGGAGAACATCTGCATGGACAGAGAGGAGCGAAGTCAGAGAGATGGTTCTGTACTGGAAGGGAGTCCAGGAGGACACTTTGGTTTGCAGCATGATTGGGTTGGAGAGTGGGACCGTTTGCTGAAGGGGAATTTGGGTGACCAAGTCTGGATTTGTGTGGCATTGTCCCACTGTGTCTTCTTCAATTACACAGTGGAAAGCAGAGGTCTGCAGAGGCTTCTACACAAGTTGCAGCACAGCCATGCTCCCTTGAGGCACATCGTGTGTTGTGACACTGTTTCAGGCAAACCTACCTTGGGCACATTTGCAACTGCACCTGGATCACCCCTCCAGCTCACCACCCTACAGTCAGGTCCTTCCATAGCTGCCAAACTGAGCAGAATGGCGGAATTAGGTGAACCCCTCTCCAGTTTTCCCATGTGAGATTGAAATGCCTGACATGGAGAGTGTGGTTTAACAACCTCACTTTCATTTTGTTAACCCACTCCTTGAAGGAAAGGGTCAGGGTTAATTTTGGCAACAGAGATTCCCAAAGTTTTGTTTTAATTTGCCCTGAATAAATGGACTCCCCACCTGTGGGACCAGACATGATGAACTGTAGAGAGAGGTATTCTGGTAGAAACAGACTTGTTTTGAAATCCCTGATCCATTATTCGGGGGGGGGGTCAAGATTTTCTCTTCATCCTGTCCTATTGGGGTGATCTGAATATTCAAATTACTCCAGCAGTTCTGTGTGATGTGGGTTCTCCAGTGCATGAGGAGAGGCAGGCTTAGGCTAAACAGTGTACTACCAGTCAGGAAGCAAGACCTGGGGCATGCAGCCCAGAGAAGGCTGGACCAGTGCTGGGAATGATGCTGTGTATATGCCTTAAGGGAGAACACTTCAGGAGACCCCTGTTCCTGTGTTCAATGGTGAGTGGTCTGCTTCCCCAAGGGAGTATCAAGGTGGATGGGAGAGGACCCAACTCCTGCCCCAGCCTGATTCAGAGGGAGGAGAGACTGAACTTTGGAGCTTCCAGGTGAGCTGACTACCAGGTTATGCTCCCTTTGTGATTCCACTGTAATGGTTTGGAGGAGGGTAAAGGTCATTCCCAAGGAACCTTTTGCAAAAGTGGATAGGGAGGGGAACATATGTCTCCTTTCACACAAGTCAGCACACTAGCTCATGTTCTATGTGGCCTGGGCTCCCTCTGCAGGTCCTGGGGGAATAGTATCTAGGATGAGGACACTAGTAAGAGGGGCCATTTTGACATAAGTTTTGAGCTAACCAAACATCAGTGCCAGCCATCCCAGTCAGCCCATCCTTCTTCCACCAGCATAAACTAAACTTCTCAAATGCCATCAATACTAAGAACGCACTTTTCCTAAAATCTTCCCACTCCCAACTAGACTTTGGTCTTTAAAAAGGCCTCATCCATCTATCCTCAGAAGTAAATTTATCAAACAGTATGTTTTTAGCTGACTTGTGCCCTCATCTCTGCCTACAGGGATGAAAGTCATGAAGATGCGACTTCTATACAGGTTGCCCTATAACTTATCAGCTGTGTCTGGTCAGGTTTCTGTTTGTTCCTTCTGGTTTAGGCACATAACTTGGGCTTCCCATGCTAACCACACTCTTATACACCCAAAAGATCCCCAAAACCAATGATGACCTGGATACTGGGAATCAGATTTGCATCGGATTTGAAATGAA
>NW_023253023.1:0-1703 GCF_002007445.2 Ailuropoda melanoleuca
TCTCTAGCCATGAGAAAAATGCAAAAGAAAACCTGAGAGTTATCACTACTACACACCTTTTAGGACAGTGGGTTAATATGAAACACTGCAAAAACAACATCAATGTTGGAAAGAGCGAGCTCTCCTACACTGCTGGTAGGAATGTAAATGAAAGACAGTTTGATAGCCTATACAGGATCTAAACATAAACCCTATAACCTAGCAAGCACTCTCCTGGACGCTAATCCCAGAGAACGAAAATGTAAGATTCCATGAAACACTGTGCACAAATGATCACTGTGGGTTTGTTTGTAATAGCAGAAAGACAGGAAACAACCAAACTGGGTAAAGGATGCCTCTGTGAAGGGAACATTCTGAACTACCTGCAGCTACCTGTGAATCTATTAACCTACCTCTGTACCACCCTACCTATCTGTAGCAGAGCTCTACCTGTCAGCACACCTGAGAATAGTGCCTAAGACTAGCATTCCCACCCTGGCTCATGGGAGCTCCAATCTTCCCTAAAGGCCCCTGGACCCTAAGGTGTGGGTGTCAAGCAGCAGTGAAGGAGGCAGGAGGGTTCTGGTGCTGGTCTGTGACTCTCTGTAGCCCTAATGTGCATGAAAGACCAGATAAGGGACAGAGGCAGCTCCCACACTGCTGTCTTCCCAAAGCTGATGTTTACCTTTGGGGAGGAAAGGCCAGGACAAGGACCCAGCTCACAGTCTACCCTTACTCTTCCCTCCCACCTCTGGACTGCATCTGTCCCCTGCCCTTGTAGATCCCCTCCCCAACACTGTCATCTCCTGCCTTCTGCTCACACAAAACCATCCCACCAAAGTTGCACCCATTTTACAGATGAAGCAGTGGAGACCAACGGGGTGAGCAGCTTTGGGTGACATCCCATCCAGGAGCCTGATGTTTATGGAACCCAGGGTATGGTGAGCAGGGCCTGAGCAGCTAAGCACAGGAGGTTCTAAGTGTTGGGATCACATAAGGGGCCCACATCCCCTTACATCTTAGTGACTTGGACTCGACCAGACTCCAGACTGACTCCTGAAAACAGCACCCTCAAACCAGCTCTGACACCATCCGTTTTAGGGATGCAAGATTACCACCTCCCAAGTCCCGCTGAGGATCACTTCCCACACCCAGAAGAAGCATTCTCATGGCTCCCATCTGTGTATCCCCAGGTTCTATGAGGACACTGCCTGGACTGATCTCAGCCCAGGAGCCACAGCTCTAGGCGCTTCCCCTGAAACTTCAATTGGAGCTATAGGTGGACACCAGCTTACTGGGACTTGCTCATCACCTGAGCTTCCAGTCCACGTCCCTGGAGCTAAGAAGGAACATTTCCCAGGAGGGGCCAGCCTGGAACTTCACCTTCCAACTCCCTTCTGACCCCCAGTGTCCAATTCATCATAGAATCTCAGCACTGCCCCTTGGAAGTGGCTCCTTTCCTTCCTGCCAAAGCAGACACTACCATNGGCTCCTTTCCTTCCTGCCAAAGCAGACACTACCATCTCCAAGGTGCACCTGTCCCCACCTCTCACTGTGCCTTACTCTATGCAAACACCAGAGCACTTGAAGCACCCAATGTGAATCCCACAAATCTCTCCCACAATTCCTGCATTACTTCTTTGGTCAGAACAGAACCCACCATCCTGGCCCCTCACACCACTTTGCCTACAGTCCTGACACCACACCCCCTCACTTAGAGACCC
>NW_023253024.1:0-8887 GCF_002007445.2 Ailuropoda melanoleuca
TTGGAGAAGCTTTTACTCAACTGAACTCCTGCCCTTCCTGCTTTCTGCTACCATGAGGGCATGTGCTGACTTCCATACCAATCCTTTTTTATCCACTCAGGAGAGAGTATCAGAATCGGAGTGAGGGAGCGTCATATTCTAAGGGTCGCACTCAATCCACTGTGGTGTGTAATAAACAAAGGAGTATTGTTAGAGGATTCTAACTAGTCCCAAGTGGCCTGAAAAGCACCTCATGCCAGATTGTAATTGACAGGTATTGTCCAATCTGGAGTTGATTGACCAACACTCATGGACCAGGAGGAAGAAATTTCTATGGAAAAGGTGTGTCCTCTATATAATATAATAATAAATAAATAAATAAATAAGATATGTCCTCAAAACACGTGAAGACAGAAACATAACCTTGGCTCAGGTGGATTATAATAGCTCCATTGTACACTGACTCCAGGTGCTTCCCAACACTGCCCATGCTGAACACAGAGATAGCTAGAAGGGGTGAAAGAAACCCAAGTTAAATGTTGCAGCAATTCAGGAGCAAATGCCTAAAGCAAATATTTACAGACCCCCTTCAAGGGAGGCTAAGGACCAGAGGGAAAAGATAGAGTAAATTAAAGAACTACTCACTGCTTCCATTAAATCCATGTAGATTAATTTGGGAGCCATATCTACCCTGTTTTCCTGCTGAATTAGAAAAAAGGCAGTCTTTGCTCATATTATAAAGCCAGATTAGAGTCCTAGTTCACAGAGCTACAATAGAAGCTGTGTAAAATCATTTTAGGAATTAACATCAAGAGAAACTTTACGAGATGAAATCTAAGCTAAAAAGAAATATTATGTCCTGTGCTATGGTTATTCAAGTGAAAATGTTTACATGTGTCACTGAGTGCACCAAATGAACACACACGTGGAGGGATCCATCAAAAGCCCCAACTAAGAGACATTGTCCCACTAAGAAAAAGCCAGATATCAATGCAAGGGTTTGGAAGCAATGTCAGCAAAGAGAGATGATGCCNTCTGGACCTGGGATAACCGGAAAATCTGGGGTAGACTGGGCCCCTCTCTTGATGTGCCAAAGCTTCTTGGGAATCTTGCAGCAAAGTAGTCTCAAGGTAAACAGACTTCTTACCTGTCACCTGGATTTCCATAAGGCAAGTGGGCTGAGAAATCATGGCCAAAGTTCCATAATGTCATTTAGGCTTCTTATAACTAAGTCTCAAAATAAAAAAATCACGCAGCATTGGGTGCCTGGGTGGCTCAGTTGGTTAAGCATCTGGACTCTTGATTTCAGCTCGTGTCATGATCTCAGGGTCCTGGGATCGACTCCCACATTGGGCTCTGCACTCAACAGAGAGTCTGCTTGAGGATTCTCTCCCACTTCCTCTGCCCCTCCCCTCATTCACACACACACACACACACACACACACACACACACACACACTCTCTCTTTCTCAAATAAATAAATAAATAAATCTTAAAAAAACACACAGCATCACTAATACCACATTCTGCTGGTTACACAGCCCAGCCCGATTCATTGTGCGAAGGGGTGACCTAAGACCATGCATACCAGGAGGCAAGGTGCATGGAACCATCTGAGAAACTAGTTAATAGGAGGTTACACTCATGTACTAGAAGTATAACAGAAAGAAGAGTGTGTGACGGTGAGGGAGTTCAGGGTTTTCAGCCCAGTTCCTTTGATAAGAGGGCTGTATGTTACACAGCAGATCAGTGCTGTGATCGCTCATTGAACAGACAGTACCCGGGAAGCCAGCTTCATTAAAGACAGAATTCAGCTATTATTATTACTTTTCTTGATATCTGGGGAGGAAACAGGGCAGAGAGTAATGTGGGCACTGAGCATTGTTATTTCTTGCTCCCAGAAAAAGACTCAATAACGGAACTGTCTCTTGGAGTCTGAAGATAGAAATTTCAGGAACTGTGATTTATTGTCAGGAAATGAGGGACCAGACCAGTGTTTAGACCCTATCAGACCTCTGGATAGTCCCAGAAATCAGGGAAACTACTGACTTATTTATTTGGAAACAGAAATGTCACTTCACTTCCATCACAGATAAGAAAGGTGTCTATTTGAGATACTCTAAAACGTGCTGCCTGGTATAAATTATCTGCAATGAACAGATCTGTTTCTCCCCCTTGACCTTCTTCTTTGATATAACTGGACACTGGAATCACTCCAGAAACTCAAAAGTCCCGTGGCCTTGTGCTAAACACCAAGGGTAGCTAAAGTCTTATTATTATGAAACTGAATGCCAAGAGAAAAAGAGTAATTCCAAAAACGGTCTAAAAGCACCTCCTTGTTTAACTTGGCTGCCTGACAAAACAGTTTGTGTCCAGCAGAACCAGAGTGACACTTTCAGGGAAAGTGGGAGCCACTGACTAACATGGCCAGAGTGTAAACCAGGAAGGCAAACACCCCTTGAGAAAGAATCACAGGAAGGAGAACTTCTGTGGGCAGCAGGAACAGTGTCAAACTCTGGGGAAGGGCCAAGAAGCCCTGAGGACCTGGGAGGAGCAAGGGTTAGAGGCTCAATCTGGGCCCCGGCAGCCCCCTACCCACGCTGGGCTGTAGAGGGCACGCAGGTGACCCCTGTTTCTCTGAGACCCAGAGACGCGTGACAAGCTCAGGACCACGGGAGGGTTAGGAACCTTCACAGAAGGTGAACCTGCGCCAGGTGCTCTCCCGATGGCCTGGTTTCAGGGACAGGACTTGGGATGGATTTGGAAACACAGACAAGGAAATGGAATCATGAGAGACCCACACACCACACACTTCGGGTGGGTGTTGGTCTGCAGCTTCTGGACGTGCTAGGAGAGTCGTGTTCTCATGGGGCGCGTTTCTAACCGCCTCTCGCCATGGTGGGGGAGTTTAACAAAAAGGATCGGATCCTGAGGGCAGGTCCTCGCCTCTGCACCCACCAGGCACAGAGAGCTGCCAGAGGCCAGCCCTGGGACGCACTGCACTTTTCCCTAAAGTCCTCTTTGGGTGGATAAAGGGGATGCTTTGTGTCACCTGCCAGGGAAGACGCACCGAGTCCCGAAGTGCCTTCAGGGTCACTACCTCCGTTCCTCAACCAGCACCCCGAGCCTGGGGGGAGAATGGCCCATCCGGGCACAACTGGATCTCTGGGGACACCGCAGGCCCAGGAAACAACCGGACCTCTGGGGACACCACAGGCCCAGGACACAACCTGAGGGTGGCTCTGAGCTCCCTCTGCAAACACAGGAGAGGTCCTGGCCCCGGGAAGACCCACAGGGAACACAGGCACCACGACCTCCGGCTGTTCCAAATCAGGGTCCTTTCCCCATGATGTCGCTGCAGCCAAGTGTCCAGGATTCCCAGAATTCCAGAAGAACGCAGTGTGGGCTAGGACCCCACACCACCCCAGGAGCCTCCCTACCTGGTTTCAGATACTCGATGACTTACAGCCTGGGTATTAACTCCATCTGCTTGGGTTTCATCCTCAACACAAAGCACGGGGTTCGGACTAGCAGATCCGACCTTCGGTGGCATTTCGATGAGCCCATGATTGATCACAGAGCATCGGCAGAATATTGTCTGTTTCGTTCATGCATCANGTGTCTGTTTCGTTCATGCATCGCTGGCTTATTCCAAGTGTGTCTTCAAAGCCTGATGTCACCAGGATGCCGGGAAGACAGAGAGGATACAATGCAGCCCTGGTCTCCAGGCAGCCCCCACTGCGTGAAGAACCAGACCCACGAGGGCCTTGGATGACGTTGACATCGTAAAGGTAGTTAAGGTCTAACGTTTATTGGAAAAGAGAATGACACTTCGCAATGGGACATCCATCTGTTCCCCACACCCACAGCACCGTCACACGGGAGGAGTGCGAGCAGGTGTCTCTGCACAGGGCTCCGGGGACCTCAAGGACACGGCTCCATAGCTGAGCAGTCAGATTCCAGTCTGCCCCCTCCTCTGCCCCACTTCTGACCGGCTCTCCAGCCCTGAACAACTCCAGGGTTCTGCTCAGAAATCAAGACGTCTCCACCATCCCCCAGACTGAGACTGTAATGAAAGCATGACAAACAGTCCAAGTTACACAGAGCTTGTCCCCAGCCACCGCCACATGCAGCATTGCCTTCCATCGCCGCACAAATGTGTAAAATGCACAAATGGGAACAATTGAGGTGCTGGGAATTCAGCTAATCTTCTCAAATTTTCTCCACTGGTAAATGGTGTCCATGAATTTCTTGCAGTTGGAATTGCTGTCCCGTTTGTTGAAACGACGGATGCCAACCGCTCTGTGGGCTTTACTCAGTGAAGGATGTTATGCCGGGGTGCACTATGTCGGCCGTGTGCCATCAATCCACTGATGGTGAGTCACAGCAGAGCGGCTTCTCGTGACAAACTTAAGCCAGTCCGTCAAGGCAGCCACCTTGGTGGGTATGTTCGCAGCTTCCCAGTCCTCACGGCTTCTGCCTCGTGCTCCCTTCACTTCACTTCCAGATTGTAAGCTGCTCGATGCTGGGCGTGTTTGTCACTTGCTCTGCTCTATGACGTGCCAGCTGTCTGCACAGAGTGAGCTCCAGTGACCGTCATTCAATCCCACGGGCAAAGGTATAGAGAGAGACCCCACTTCACAGAGATCAGCGCTCTCAGTTTATCAGACCACCAGGGAGAGACCTCCAATGTCAAGCGCAATCATAGGTGCCCCTTTGAGGTCAGATCTGAGAACAGCAGACTTGCAATTAACAGGGAGGAAGGAACTCTGGGTTTTCTCTGCTAGGCTCTCAACCCCTCCCCCCCAATTATTAACACACAAGGGGAAAGACAAGGGGGGAGGACTGGGGACATGCTGGCGACCATCCAGCTGGTAGGGGCAGCCGGACCCTGATGCATGGCTCCTCTTGACCTCCCGGGGACCCTGTGCCTAGCTCTTCCACACACACCCCCATCATGGTTGGAATGACAACGTTTATCCATGAAAGTGCCCTTGAGGCTCTCAGAGGTCCTTGAGGGAAAGCCCTTCACCACCTGTACCACGGATTTCCTGCAAGGGCAGGACCACTTGAAACTGAAAGCCAAACACTGACCCGAGACAAAACCGCACAAGCCACTTCATGCTCGGGTGCGCCAGCAAATGCACACCCCGGGTGCCTGACATGGGAGGTGAGCCCAGGCAGCTGACACACGTCCTCTCCGACCCTCCTCAGGGGATGCTNAGGGGAAAGACAAGGGGGGAGGACTGGGGACATGCTGGCGACCATCCAGCTGGTGGAGGCAGCTGGACCCTGATGCATGGCTCCTCTTGACCTCCCAGGGACCCTGTGCCTAGCTCTTCCACACACACCCCCATCATGGTTGGAATGACAACGTTTATCCATGAAAGTGCCCTTGAGGCTCTCAGAGGTCCTTGAGGGAAAGCCCTTCACCACCTGTACCACGGATTTCCTGCAAGGGCAGGACCACTTGAAACTGAAAGCCAAACACTGACCCGAGACAAAACCGCACAAGCCACTTCATGCTCGGGTGCGCCAGCAAATGCACACCCCGGGTGCCTGACATGGGAGGTGAGCCCAGGCAGCTGACACACGTCCTCTCCGACCCTCCTCGGCGGATGCTCAGCGCAGGGAGTGTGGCCATGGGGAGTGAGCGGGGTCTCAGCTGCCCTCGGTTCTGTGGCGGTGACACAGAGGGTCTGCAGGGTGTGCTGGGCCCCGAGGCCAGTGAGTCAGCAGAGTAGGGCCAGTGTGACTGTGCGTGTATGTGTGTGCAAGTGTTAGAGGAGGAGAGGGACAGGTTGTGAATGTGTGTGAGAGTGTGTGGGTATAAATGTCCATTTGTGGGTGTGTTGTGTGACTGTGACTGTAAACACACATCTGTGGGTGTGTTGTGTGTGCGTGTGAACACATGTGTGTGTCATGTGAGTGCCTAGGAGCAGGAGTGTCAGGTGAGAGTGCTCATGAGGACAGATGGCTGTGTCTGTGCGTAGGGAGATTGGGGACTGGTGCGAAGAGGGACGTGGAGAGTCTGAAGCACTTTCCTGGGAAAACAGGGACACTGGCACTTGCCCTCCCTCGCTCACGCGTGTCTTGCTGACACGTCACAGCGCCCCAGGAGCTGGAACAATGACATGGAAGCCCTTCAAAATGGAAAACAAGGGGCGCCTGGGTGGCACAGTCGTTACGCGTCTGCCTTTGGCTCAGGGCGTGATCCCAGAGTTCTGGGATCGAGCCCCACATCAGGCTCCTCCTCTGGGAGCCTGCTTCTTCCTCTCCCACTCCCTCTGTTTGTGTTCCCTCTCTTGCTGGCTGTCTCTCTCTCTGTCAAATAAATAAATAAAATCTTTTTAAAAAATGGAAAATAAGATCCCCTGTAGATGCAGCGTTCTCACTGTTTACTCTTACCCTTGCCCTTCAGTGCCTTCGTCCCGGCGGCCGCTACGCTTTCTCGGTTGGGTTTGCTGTATCAGGGGAGACAGAATCCGCCAGAAATCACTGTGCAGATCGATCTCCTTTCCCTGTTACTTCTTTTTTCAGCCTGTCCTTCAATCCCCTCAGACGTTCAGAACATATGAGGCTGATCACTTCAGGTCAATAACTTTCCAAGAGAAATGAGTTGGAAAAAGTGTGTTTGCTAATTTTAGATCTGCTTCCATAGACCTGTTAAAGCAACTTAAATAACAAAATCAGCAGAAGAACACAGAAGGATTTCTGAATTTGCTATATCTGTTTTTCCCTGAAGGAATCCCCATAATTGGGCACTGAGAGATTGTTTGAAATCCTAACTAACCCTCGTGTCTGCACCATCTTCCCTCGCAGGAAGAACATTCCTCCTCCACAGGGGAAGGTCTGCGTCACACAGGAGGCTTGGAACGGCTGCCGTGGAGTGGGGGCAATGGCCATCACTGCCCTATTCCCCCAAATCTCTCTGAGAAAATGAGTGATGTCAGCTCACATGTCCCAGATCAGCTTCTTTCAATCCAGGAGAAGGAAATATTCACTTAGAGAGAAGCCAAAGACGCCATAACAAGGAAAGAGGACAGACAGAACATTCCATGGATGAGAACCTGGGGCAAGGAGTCAAGACCCAGGTCTTGGTCTTTAGGCTTTCATCTCTAAATGTTCACGTTAAAAAATCTTGACATCCCATATAGATACATTCAATGATTAATCTGAGAAAACTCATCTTAGTCCATGAGCATCAAAGATCACATTAGGAAGCTTGTTTACTACTACTGACTGGAGACCCTAACTAAGAGCTGTCCATGGTAGCACCCTAACGTGCGTGAGCTCCAGTGACAGTGACGCTGAGCTGTGGCCCTGAGCAAACAGGGATGGATATGTTGTCTCTGGTCCATTCTGCAGCTCCGTGCAGTGACCACTGCTGCTGCTCTGCCGGGGATGACCTTCATGGAGAAGAGACAATCAGAGCGAAGTCAGTGGGTCTTGTGTCTCCTAGACTGTGACCACACTCTGATATTACATGGTAATAACTGATATTTTTCTTCTGAAAAATGTAAATAATACCTGTCCTTCACTTATTAATACCAATACATANATGTTTCCTGTTTATTGATATGGTTGAGCCAACTGGAAGAATATTTCTCCTAATTTGCTTTCTTTTATGGAGTTTCATTTATGTGACCTGCATGGTTTTAAGAGTACACCCAGAACCAAAGGGAAAATACCTGGAAATACTGCAAAAGACACTTTACTGTCATTTCTAACATTTTCGGAAGCCAAGAGACTTTCATTTCCAAGAATAGCACCTGCGGCAGGGACTCTTGCCTATGAGTTTTTCCTACTGACTTAAAATCGAGACCTGGCAGGATTTTACAACCTCTTGGTTGAAGCAGGTGAGGGAGAGTGCAGTTCTACATATTAATGACACCCCTGGAAAATTATCTGGGTCACTGTGGAGGGCCTGTCTTAATCTTTCTACAGGAATACCAGTGGACAGGCCCTGGTTTTCCTCCAACTCAGAGAAGCAACCCAATATTCTCACCTGTTCGGCGTGTGCTACAAAGAATTGAGAAGGAAAGAAGGATGACAAAAGCAAGATTCCACAGGGATCATTAGAATTTTTAATTATGAGGTCAATACAGCCAGATGATGACAATTCCTGCATTGCTTTATGATGACCAGGCTTTGTGCCCAATGAGAAATGCATCTCCTTCCATGAAGCTAAGTGTAAGTGCTTCAGTTTAAGCTGCTTTGATTTATTACTCATTGAAGAGAAACCAGGTTGCCAGCTCTGAGAAAATGTTGAAATCGATCAATGTCAAGTTTAAATTAAAAAAAAAAAAGTCAGACTTCCAAAATAGTATATTCCGGATTCACCAAATTTAGAAGAAGTGAAGGGCTTTTAGTGAAAACTAGAGCCAAATTTAAAAATGTGCATCCTGGCGTAATTGAAAAGATCTTATTAGGGGGGAATGCATGGAAAATGAAGCACAGCATTATGTTATCCTACTAACAAAGGGTCCAGAAAAATGAAGAAAAAGAGAAAGATTGCATTCAGATTAATCAGTTTAGACATTAAGAGAGAAGGCACCTGAAGGGAAACAAAGCAATCAAACTTCCAATCAATTAGCCATAAATCAAACACCCATCTCAACAGAGGCACATTTTTTTTTTAAGTAGAACAGAAAATAAGAATATTTCTGAGGGTTGCAGAAAGGGAGGTGGGTGGGGGGATGGGGTAACCAGGTGATGGATATTAAGGAGGGCACACAATGTGATGGTGTTATATGCAACTAATGAATCATTGAATATTACNGGGGGAATGCATGGAAAATGAAGCACAGCATTATGTTATCCTACTAACAAAGGGTCCAGAAAAATGAAGAAAAAGAGAAAGATTGCATTCAGATTAATCAGTTTAGACATTAAGAGAGAAGGCACC
>NW_023253025.1:0-7486 GCF_002007445.2 Ailuropoda melanoleuca
GGATCCAAGACACATATTGATCTTGAAAGTACCACGTGGCTGTTTGAAGCTCAACAATCTACTTGTGGCTCTTTTCTGAGTCCTACCAAAGAAGAATTGTTTTGATCAATTTAATAGTCAATTTTTTGCCAAGGTCATATTGTATTTCATTAATTTACTGTCTAGTAACTTCCTTTGTTAATTAGTGAGTTCATGAAATCAGAAAGAATTAATATCCTTACCTTTATGCACACAACACTCCTGAGTGATTTTCAATGTTATAATCTACAGCTTTCAATTTTATTTTCAACCTATACTTCGGAGTTTGTATAAACACCATTTTATATTTGATTGTAATCTCATTATTATTTCAGTTGATTAGAACACATGTTTTTTGAGGCCATTTTCAGGGAAGATTCCACATTTGAATAAAACATAGGCCTGCCCTCAGTTGCTTGATTCTTCACTCTGTGAGGTAAAGACATATTACCTTTTAAATGAGGCAGGATACACACACAATAAAAAGGGTAGAATATAAAAACAGCCGTATGGTAGATTCTGTGCTAAGTACCTTATAAACATGATCTCATTTAATCTCCCCAATATCTATGTGCTAGGCATGACTATCCCCATTTTATGGGTAAGGAAACTCAGGTGAGGATGCTAAATACCTTGCTTGGGGTCATGAATCTAAGGAGTGGCAGGAATGAGATTGAAGTCACTCTGACTTATAGTCGTATATCGCCCCTGTCTATACATAAAGCATGCAGACACAGGTTATAATCCAAGAAAGAAGATAATAAATGTCCNGTGATGTGACCTCAGTTTTGTGTGAGGAAATGCTTTAGGTCGAGGAATGATGCACTTTGTGCCTGACCGTGTCTGTCAAGACTCCCCATCGGATCCAAGACACATATTGATCTTGAAAGTACCACGTGGCTGTTTGAAGCTCAACAATCTACTTGTGGCTCTTTTCTGAGTCCTACCAAAGAAGAATTGTTTTGATCAATTTAATAGTCAATTTTTTGCCAAGGTCATATTGTATTTCATTAATTTACTGTCTAGTAACTTCCTTTGTTAATTAGTGAGTTCATGAAATCAGAAAGAATTAATATCCTTACCTTTATGCACACAACACTCCTGAGTGATTTTCAATGTTATAATCTACAGCTTTCAATTTTATTTTCAACCTATACTTCGGAGTTTGTATAAACACCATTTTATATTTGATTGTAATCTCATTATTATTTCAGTTGATTAGAACACATGTTTTTTGAGGCCATTTTCAGGGAAGATTCCACATTTGAATAAAACATAGGCCTGCCCTCAGTTGCTTGATTCTTCACTCCGTGAGGTAAAGACATATTACCTTTTAAATGAGGCAGGATACACACACAATAAAAAGGGTAGAATATAAAAACAGCCGTATGGTAGATTCTGTGCTAAGTACCTTATAAACATGATCTCATTTAATCTCCCCAATATCTATGTGCTAGGCATGACTATCCCCATTTTATGGGTAAGGAAACTCAGGTGAGGATGCTAAATACCTTGCTTGGGGTCATGAATCTAAGGAGTGGCAGGAATGAGATTGAAGTCACTCTGACTTATAGTCGTATATCGCCCCTGTCTATACATAAAGCATGCAGACACAGGTTATAATCCAAGAAAGAAGATAATAAATGTCCTAAGAGAAGAGAAAATCAATAATCAAGAGAAATTCAGAGGAAGGAAACATTACTTGTGACTCCAAATCATCAGGGAAATTTCACTGAAGTGGTGGTGTTTAGTCAGAATTGTGAAGGACAGGTAGGTTTGAGCTATTTTGGAATGCAAGGTGTTCTAGGTGGATGGGATAACTTAGATGAGGAAAAGGCATTGGGGGAAGGGGAAAACATGTTTGGAAAAGTGACTAGTCAAGTTTGGCTGGAGTATGGTGTATATGAAGGAGAGTAGATGGTATGTTTGAGAAAGTAGGTTGGGTGAAATTGGTGGCCTTTGGTTCCTGGCGAAGGGGTTTGTACTTCATTTGAGACACAACAGAGAGCTCTAGAAAGTTTTTGAGTAGGAAAATGCCTACTGTACCTTTTCAGCTGTACTTTTGCCATATGCATCTGGGATCGATGTAATAATGGACTCTAGCGGCCAGCATGGTCACAAGCTTATTGGTGAGTTCAAAGGAGTAGAGCTGGAAAGATGAGGGCAGATAGGCAGTAGAACAAAAGAGAGAGAGGAGTGAAATGTTTCTTCAAGATTCTAAAATCCTAAGGACTGTAAGAATTTTGTGACAAATAAATAATGATATCAGTAGGACACAATCTTGGCTTTTTATATTTGCTTAGTTTTGGAGAATAAATTTATTTACTTTGATTGATGGTAAAGTTGTGGTGTCCATAGGGCATTGTCCTAGTCCATTCAGGCTACTGTAACTAGATGCCATAGACTGGGCGGCTTCTAAAAAATACATTTATTCTCACAGTTTCAGATGCTGAAAGTCCAAGATCAAGGTATCAGCAGATTTGGTGATTCGGTGTCTGATGGGGGCCCACTTCCTTTTTCAAGGATAGTTCTCTTCTCACTATGTTCTCGCGTGGCAGAAGGAGCCAGAGAGCTCTCAGGGGTCTGTTTTGTAAGGGCACTGATCCCATTCTTGAAGGCTCCACATTTCCCAAAGGCCCTACCTGCAGATACCACAACATTGGGCATTAGAACTCTACATAAGAATGGGGCTGGGGACACGTTCAGTCTATAGCAGACATCCAGGTGGAGACTTCCTGGAGGCAGTGGGGAAATTCCAAATGGAACTAAGAGAAGTGGGACTAAAATGTGGACGGAGGAATCATCTGCCCCAGTCAAGAGCTGCAATGGAGAGAAATGATGGGGGACCTCCAGGAGCCGTCCTAGAGCAGAGCGCTGCGGTGAAGTTCAAGAACAGTCATTTCACCAGTGGGAAAAAAAAAGTCACCTGCAGAGAGAGAGGGGGGAAGGAAAAAGGGCCAAATGCCTTGGAGAACCACTGTGGACCGGAGCCAGAGCTGTATGCCTTACGTGTGAGAGACACAGCCAGGCTGCAAAGTAGACATTATCACACTTGGGTACCGACTAGGACACTGAGGCACGGACAGGTGAGTTTGCCCAAGATCTGACATTGGTATGGTGGGCAAGGGGCTGGAAAGGGGATCTGCTGCTCCCGATTCTAAATCCCATGCTTTTTTCTAGGTCAGGGGTTGCTGAAGTTTGGTGGGCCATATGGTCTCTGTCACTAGTACTTGATTCTGCTGCTGTTGTGCAAAAGCAGTCTCAGACAGCAGTAAACAGGCATGGCTGTGTCCCCAAAAAACAAATTTATGGACACTGAAATTTGAATTTCATATAATTTTCANACTTTGCCAGATCCAAGGATCAATGCTGTCCCTGAGTGTGAACATATATGGGGCTCTCATCCACATTCCACTGGCGTAGCATCAAGGATACCTTCGTACCCTGTCCCTTTTATATGTTGCTTTGTATGTGAATTTTAGCAACTTAAGTATTTTCTTTCTTTTTTTAATAATAATTTTTTATTATGTTATGTTAGTCACCCTACAGTACATCCCAAGTTTTTGATGTAAATTTCCATGATTCATTACTTGCGTATAACACCCAGTGCTCTTTCTTTTCCTCTCATGCCTGTGTTCCCCGACTTAACACACAGATGGCTTGGTAGCCCTCATTTTTTTTCGGTTGGGTCTTGTCCATGTGGAGTCCTATTGTCGATTCTCCCTAATGTTGTCCATCTTTCTTGTTCTCCCCTTTTGTTAGGAGTTTGGATCTCCTCTGATAGTTCTCTCCACACCTGACTGTCCTCATCTGAATTTACTTGTTTTAATTCCCAGAGTATTCATATAGGCTGCTGCTTTTTGAAGACCACTTATCACCAAGCTGGTTACTAAAACTTTCAGAATAGTCAAGGAAAGAAAATTAAGTCGCATCAGTTAACAATAATTGTCGACAGATAACTTCCACCCCTGCTTCTAAACCTTGAATTGATAAAGTCGATACCCCTATGCTTTGGGCAACAGACAGAGTGTGTCTGGAAATGGGTGATATGACTATTACAGGTATGGCATAATTAGAAATATAAATTTTTAGGGAGCATATATTGTAGGCACAAAATAGTGTCATTAAACAAAAATATTAAATAATGCCCAACACCTCCATAGCCTAATGTATCTCAGCTGTGTTATCTCATTTTATTTCCCTAACTTCTTTGCAGAATACAATAAATTGTACAGTGTAAGAAAATTTATAATAGTGCCACTAAAATTGGTTTTCATGCAGTGTCATGGTTGGCCAATAAGTCATTAAAATCATATTTTAATCCTCAAATCTCTAAAGAAAGCCATACAACTCAGTTTTCATCTTAGGGATTTCTGAAAACACTGTCTCTGAATTCGTACTGTTGAATAGGATGGGGTCAGTGCAGAGGGAACAAAAATTGATAGAAACATACTTTCTACAGATAATATTTGGCAGGAGTGGAGGACAATCAATACAAAAACTCTAGTTCAATACTATTACACATAAAAACACAACACCAAACTTTTTGGCAGCAAGAAACATATTAAAATCAATATTAAGTACAAGTATGTATCAGTCCAAATAAAATGTCAGATGAAAAACCTGTGGCAATCAATACTGGGGACCAAAAATTTCACGTATTTTCTTTGCGAGATGGCTGCAAATGAATGACAGTGACAATGGGCAAGATTCTCTCGTTAAAGAAAATCCAGCTTAATAAGTACATGTTATAGTGCTGGATTTGTTCCAAACTCTCTCTCCACCCTGTTTTGGCATTTACTCATGCAGAAGATTCTGTGACACCTGGTGTATACACACACACACACTCACACACACACACACACGTACCTGTGCGTGTTATATATATATATATATATACACACCGATCCTATTTAGGGGCCAGAAAGGAACAGTGAGGTTCAAGCCCCAGTGCGGGCAGCCAACCAAATGACTTGTGTCAGTGCTAGATCCGTCTGGGCCTTTCAGTGTATTTTGTGAGTCCTTGACCTCAGGTACCTGAAAACGGCCCTCGCTGGGAAGTGGTTAAAAAAGATGCAGTGGCCCCGACTTGTGACCTTGACGTTCAGAATTGTTTGATGAATGAATCCAGAACAGCCACTCTCATCCATCAAGACATAAATGTGATATTATTTAAATATGCAAAATTAGGAAAAAAATTGTGGAACACATTTTCTAACCATGTTGAAAGAGATTCATAATTTGACAAGGATGTGTGAATCTAGGTTCTGACGTTCAGAAGTATAAACAAAGCAATTTGCAGCCCACATTGTAAAAACTAGAGCTCTGCATCCCCCATTAGAAAACTGTCCTTTGTCTTTCCCCATCACCATAATTAACTAGATGCTATTCATTAAACAGTGAAGCAGACAATTAAATAGTAATAATAGTACTTTAATTATGAAGGTATTGTTATCTGCATAGAACGTAGAAAGAGAGATCACTTTAGCTGCATTTAAAACATTTGCTTCTCTGCTTTTTAAATCCTGAAGAAGAAAGTGTTCATATTTCCAGAGCCTCTAACAGGAAAAAGGATAGAATCTACCTCCTCATAAGGCCATTTCTGATAAACAGGAGTCTCATTTATTAATGGAGTAAGCATTGATTAAGATGCGTGAATTCTTAATAAGCATCCTCAGTCTTTTTTCAAGAGGCATCTCTAACAGTTCTGAGAATCATCAGCAAGTATTTTTAGACACAAGGATGCATGATTAAGATGAAAGTCCTGTGTGTGATGACTTTCAGAGTTTGTTAAGCACCACGATACTGGGTTTAAATCCAATTTAGACTACTCTGTAACTTGCCTTCTCTTTTTCCTTTGGGTTGAAAATGATTTTAAGAATACTATTATTTTATATTTTGATACAACTGAATAAACGATCATATTTCCAGTTACACAAAAGCAAGCTGAATCTCAAAAATATGTTTTGTCCCAAAAATTGGTAACAATTCCACACTTTTGGGTTTCTATCACTCAAGAAAGAGCTTCAAATATAAACAGTGTTCTCATTTATTACAGTCCCCTTTCATCTGGTAAAATCTTAGGACACAGACAGCTTTGCCTGTGTTTCCTTTCTATTTCATAAATATAAACTTATATATATGTATATTTATTTACATAAATATAAACTTAGTGTTTCTAAATGTCACATATTCATTGAAAACAAGATAACATTGTGTGGTCATTACATCTAGATTTGAATCTATGCTTTGCCACTTAGATGCTCTGTGACCTTGGAAAAATAACTCTTCTGAGCCTCTGTTCTTCATCTGTAAAATGGGGCTGCAGTCTAGGCTCTGAGGATTAAATGATCATTATCTATAAAACACAGCACGGAGCCAGGTTTCGTGAGTGCTGAATAATCTCATTCGTTATTATCATAGCACATTTCTTACCCTTCATTTCCTCTAATACTGGCATGGTCCTTGGTACAGTGAACTGCTGAAGCCTCCCCAGAGATAGAAGAAAATCAGTTATTTTTACTTAAGAAACAAACCAAATGAGCAAAGGAAAAAAAGAGAGAGACAGAGACAGAGAAGAGAGAGAAATCAAGAAACAGACTCTTAACTATACAAGACAAACCGATGGTTACCAGAAGGGAGGGGGGTGGGGTAAAGGGGAACCAGGTGGTAGAGGTTAGGGACCGCATTTGTCATGATGAGCACCAGGCAATGTGTGGAAGTGTTGAATCACTATATTGTACACCTGACACTAATGTAACACTGTGTTATACTGAAATAATTAAAATAAAAGTTTAATTTAAAAAATCGGTTACTCTGAAAGGTGTGCAGTGAAATCTCATTGTACTTTGATTTGTATTTCCCTGAGGATGACTGATGTTGAGTATCTTTTCATGTGTCTGTTGGTCATCTGGATGTCTTCTTTGGAAAAATTTCTCTTCGTGTCTTCTTTCCTTTTGTAATCGGATTATTTGTTTTGTGGGTGTTGAATTTTATAAGTTCTTTACATATTTTGGATACTAACCCTTTATCAGATATGTCACTTGCAAAAAACTTCTCCCATTCTGTAGGTTGTCTTTTAGTTTTATTGATTGTTTCCTTTCCTGCGCAGAAGCTTTTTATCTTGATGAAATCCCAATAGTTCATTTTTGCTCTTGTTTCCCTTGCCTCTGGCGATGCATCTAGTAAGAAGTTGCTACAGCCGATGTCAAAGAGTTGCTGCCTGCGTTCTTCTCTAGGAATTTGATGGTTTCCCATCTCATGTTTAGGTCTTTAATCCATTTTGAATTTGTTTTTGTGTATGGTGTAAGAAAGTGGTCCAGTTTCATTCTTTTGCATGTAGCTGTCCAGTTTTCCCAATACCGTTGGTTGAAGAGACTGTCTTTTTTCCATCGGATATTCTTTCCTGCTTTGTTGAAGATTATTTGACCATATACTTGTGAGTTCATTTCTGGGTTTTCTAGTCTGT
>NW_023253026.1:0-5597 GCF_002007445.2 Ailuropoda melanoleuca
CCGTGTGTGCAGGAATTGGGAGGCTAAATGGAAAGAGGTTCTAAAGTAACTGAGGTGTCCCTGGCTTTCACGCTTTCCCTAAAAGCTGGAAAGGAATGGCATTTGCAGCTAGCCAAAACGTGTGCTTGTGGAGTTCCCTTGGCAAGATGAGAGCTGAACCTGTCGTCTCCTGTCCCCTGTGTCTNTCCTGTCCCCTGTGTCTCCCTCCAGCTGCAATGGCAAACGCTACCTGGAGACGCTCCCCAACACCAGCATCATCATCCCCTTCCACAACGAGGGCTGGTCCTCCCTCCTCCGCACAGTCCACAGCGTGCTGAACCGCTCGCCCCCGGAGCTGATTGCCGAAATTGTGCTGGTTGATGACTTCAGTGATCGAGGTAGGGCCTGCCTCACCCAGCTTCTTGCCCCCCACGCTCCATTCAGTGACTGGCCAAAGGGTGGCAGGTTTTCTCCTCCAGCAGCACCAGCAGATGGGTCTCCGTTGGCTGATGCTTGCTGTGTGCCTGGCTGTGACCCTGGCCCTGTGCGCAGTATCTCATTTAGTTCTCGCAACGTCCCATGAAGTAGGTTCTGTTTTTATCCTGTTTGTATCGATGTAGAAGTGCACTGAACTGCAAATAACAGAAACCTCCGTAAACAATAGCTCAAACAAGTAAGGGGCTCATTCATTCATTCATCTCATAAGAAGGTCCAGGATGGGTACAGCTGCCTCAGGCTATTGTCAAGGAACCAGGCTTCTCTGTTCCTGCTTCCTCACCCTCATGGTCACAAAATGGCTGCTATACTCTGGCAAGTCTGCCCTTCAGACAGGAAGAAGGAAGAAGGGTAAAGAGAACAGAGCCTCCCTTTTTCAAGATTTTGCCTTCTTATTCAGGAAAGACTTTTGGCCAGAACTCTGACATCCAGGAACCCTATCTGCCAGGATGCTTGGAAATGGAAGTGTTTTGATTTGGGGCCTCTTGAAGAGAGGTAGGGAAGGGAGTCGTGCATTAGAGAAAGTGTTGAGTGAGCCCCTTTCCAGCATCTGCCACACCATTCTGCCACAGAGAAGACAGAGCTACAGCTTGCCTGCTCTGAGCGGGCTCGCTGCCGTGGTTAAACCTGACGGCCGCAGTAGTCAGGGCTGTGCTCACCCCCTCTTGCCGTCTAGGTACCAACCACAGCAGGGCCCTGTCTCCTCAAGCAGGCCAAGTTCCATCCTGCCTCAGGATCTTCCCCGCTCTGCGCCCTCTGCCCACACGTGCTCTTGCCAGCTCTTCCCACAGCTGGCTTCTCTCACGCCGTCCTCAGTGAGGGGCTCCCCCAGCACCACTCACTCTTCTCTGTGTGTAGTTGCATAGTTGCGTGGCTGTTTGTTGGCCTGCTTGTTGTCAGTCCTCCTCACTAGATCATTCGTGGTCTACAGCAGGGGTTCCATAACTGTGTGTGACTTGGTGAATGCATGAACAAGGAGGGAGGGCAGAAGGAAATATGTGGCAGCCACACACACACACACACACACACAGCCACACGAGCATCAGGGCTGTCTTCAACCACTGAGACAGCCGTGGCCGGGGAAGACACAGACATCCCTTCCATGGCTGGTGCCAGCCTGCGTCTTTGTGCTCAGCCTCAGATCCCTGTCCCCTGTGTTCTGCAGCACCAGCTGTCCTGGGGTGGACCCCACACCACGTGGCAGGATCCCCCTCTGAGTGTCATGGCTTACGAGTCCTCCAGAGGTAGAATAAACCACACATCAGCTGGATTAGAAACAAGCGTTCCTCCCTGCTCAGTTAGAAAAGAATCGCAAGGCCATCTAGGCTGCTGGCTCTCAGTGTGCCTCTCAGAGCAGTCAGGGCCCAGGGATGCCTCGGGAAGCACTGTGAGCAGCAGGGTGAACGTCGCCAGTGCAGGGGCGTTCAGCTCCCTCTCCTGGCATGGTCTGTATTTGGTTTCTGAAAAAGTGTTCACTGAGAGGAGGTGCACTGCTTAAAAATGTGTGATAATCACAGATATCACTCAGCCTGCTCATTTGACAGGTGGGAAACCCGAGGAGCAGTGGACAGGCTTCACTAGAGAGCACAGCTGGCTGGTTGCAGAGGAGGGACAAGAAGCCTGTCTCTGGCCTCCCGGGGCAGCCTGTCCCTCCTCACATCAGCTGGTTATGAGAAACATCTGCAGAAGTGCAGTATTCTTTTCTATCCCCAAGGACACTTCTCAATAAATTACTTCTCCATTGTATTAAAGAACAGAGTTCTTGCTAAAAAGAGCTCATTATCAAACACATCCAATCCTGGGCTATAATGGCTTGTACCTCTACTATCCCAGTTTCCTCAGTGATAAAAATAACATGACACACCCACCCCCCAATAATAAAAGAATGGCAGTCTTGAGAAAGAAGAGGTAAATTTCCTAAGAATGACGTTTTCCAAGTGCATCTCTTTCTCCAGAGAGCAAAAATATTGATCCAATGTGGTGCCATTGCCAGACCCTAATAAGATAGGGAAGAGAAGAGATACTATCCCATTTCCCAAATGAGAGTGACAACTAAGGCCCCTAATTGTTGCCCCTTTATCTCAATGAATCAGGCGTGCAACCCAGAGCCTGGCCACCTCTTACCTCATGCCCCTCAGTCCTGCACAGCAGCTGTCAGATTTCACAACCTCCATTTTTCAGAAAAGCAATCATTATTCTGGTTTCGAGAAGGAATTCTTAAGGCAGCTTTGGAAGAAAACTTAGTCAGCAGTGATTGTTTTAAAAATGAGATCTGGGAGAAACAATTTCAGAACTATGGAGAGGCCTGTCCAAAGTACAGCAAATATGGGCCATCATAAAAGACAGATTTCTCTGGGCCATGTGAGCAGAGGCAGTGCTCAGAGTTGAAATTCATAGATGCTAACTATAGGCTAGATTGGCACTGCCCAGCAGAAGGCATTTTCCTCTGAAATGAGTCTCCTCCAGGCTCCTCAGGGCAACTAATTGTAATTCAGCTAAGGGTTGAGACCTCGGGTAGGAGACAAAATTGGAGCAGATGAATGCTTGAAATAAGATCCAGAGCTTTGTGTAGGCAGCGCTGGGGACTAGACTGGAGGCTGATGCTGACCCCAGAATAATCCTGGCCTTGCCTGCAAATAGAGCACTGCAGAGTTTTCCAGGGTGTCCAAAAGCTCTTCAAATGTGTGAGCTTTGCTTGAGGATTAGGACAGAGAGGTGTTTTTGCACCAGTGGGAGAGAGAGATGGGGGTATGGAGGAGCAGACCTGCCTCCAGGTTGCACTGGCCGGATGGGAGATTTTTATTAGAAGAAACAAGAGAGGCCTTTGTTCATTTGAGTTTTTTTCTATTTCTTTTCTCCTTCTTCTCCCCACTTTCAAATAGTGTTGGTTTTGCAGAAAAATAGGATATGTAGTAACAGAAAGGGTTATTGTCCTTGGCTGAGCGGTGATGGGCTCCCTGGAATGATGAGGCACAGAAATGAAAGGCTCTGGTATGATCTCATTGACGGTATTCTCCCCAGCTCAACTCCCCATCAGGGAACAAACAAACACGTGCAGAGGGAACGGTCCCCAGAAGGAACTCTTAAGCAAGTGTTTCAAGTGTTTTCAGAGCTACTGGTGGATCGTCAGCAGTGATTGGTGCTGGGGGGATTATGGACATTGCTGGACCCACTAGCTCACACAGGAGAGACCCTCACCAATGAAGCCAGAGTCAGGTCCTCTTTCCACGATGGGCTTATTAATTCTGACGTGCACTCTCAATACCATGCCAGTCATGGGGACCCATCAAGGACATCTATTTCGCCCTGTCCTGACCTGCATTTCAACATACCGCTCTCGACACTGCCCCTGAGCGTACGGGTCTGTTCCTCTCTCAGCCTCCATCTGCTTCCAGGGCCCCCACAACTATTGGGGTGGCCATTCCCTACTTGCACCGTACTGTTTCAGTTCTTTCACCCTGAGATTTGTTCTGCGCATTTTGTTTTTCTATACACTTGTCCTGATTTAATTCATATTCGTTTATCCAACAAATTTCTTGAGTTGATTGTGCTGGATGCTGTGCGAGGTGCTGGGGAGGCAGCAGGACTAAGACAAACTTCCCCACCAAAGACTCACATCTGGAAAGGCAGACAGACGCGGTGTAAGAGATGATCATAAGACCATGGAATGTGTGCCTGTTGGTGGGGATCCAGGCTCTGCAGAGCACAGACAAGGTCAGGGAAGACTTCCCAGAGAAAATTCCAGCTAAACTCAATCCTAAGGGTTAAGTAGATACTGCTCCCCAGGGCACAGGAGGGTAAGAGTATTGGAGACCTGGAGAACAGCATGAGCACAGGCTGGGAGTGAAGGAGAAAATGTTGAAAGTGCAGAAAGAGCCATTGATAATCTCATCATCTGCAGGCAATTACTATTAGCATTTAGGCTTTTTTTCCCCCTCAGGGTTTTTTTAATAGACTTTATTTTGTAGATCAAGTTTAGGTTCACTGCAAAGTTAAGCTGAAAATACAAAGAGTTCCCATATACCCTTCCACCCTCATCCCACATATAACGAGCCCCCAGACCCCATCAGTGCTCTGCACCTGCATCAGAGTGGTCCGTTGGTGAAGATTGATGGACCTATGTTGACACATCATTATCACCCCAAATATATAGTTTTATATTGGGGTTCACTCTTGGTGTTGTATATTCTGTGGGTTTGGACAAATGTATGAGAACATATATCCACCATTATGGGGTCATACTGAATCGTTTCATTGTCTTAAAACTCTTCTGTGCTCTGCCTGTTCATCCTTCCCTCCCCCTGGCAACCACTAACCTGTTTGCTGTCTCCATAGTTTTGCCTTTTCCAGAATGTCCAATATAAGTGGAATCATACAGTATGTAGCCTTTTCAGACTGGCTTCTTTCCCTTAGTCATGCATTTAAGGTTTCTCCTTGTCTTTTTATGGCTTGTAGCTCATTTCCTTTTGGTGCAGACTAGTACTCAGTTATCTGGATGTATCACAGTTTATTTATCTACTCTTCTGCTGAAGGACATCTTGGTTCCTTCCAAGTGTGGGCAGTTATGAATAAGCCTATTATAAACGTCCATGTCCAGGTTTTTGCGTGGACATGTTTTCAGCTCGTGTTGGTAAATACCAAGGAGCACAGTGGCTGGATTACATAGTAAGAGTATGTTTCGTTGTATAAGAGACTGCCAGACTCTTCAAAGTGCCTGTACCATTCTGCATTCCCACCGGCTATGAATGAGAGTTGCCGTTGATCCACACCGTCATCAGCATTTGGTGTTGTCAGTGTTCTGGATTTTTGCCCTTCTGATGGATGTGTGGGAGTATCTCATTGTTCTAAGTTGCATTTCCCTATGACCTTTGCTGTTGAGCATCTTTTCACAAGTTTATCTGCCATTCGTATGTCTTATTTGGTGTCCAGTGTCTTCATTTCCATCTCCTTTTTCATACCGTCCCAGTCCCCCTCTAGCTCCCCTACAACTGACGTAACTAAGGGTAATAGTCTGGTGGGCATTATGCTGCATAGTAGTGCTAACATGTAACAGCATGTAGTAACAAGAACTGGTACTAACATGCAACGGCATGTAGTAACAAGCGCTGGTACTAACATGCAAC
>NW_023253027.1:0-538 GCF_002007445.2 Ailuropoda melanoleuca
TCCTGTGAACCTCAACTAGCTGCAGTAAGTTGCCGAAGGATTCTGTTTT
This sequence comes from Ailuropoda melanoleuca, assembly GCF_002007445.2. Lineage (NCBI taxonomy): Eukaryota > Metazoa > Chordata > Mammalia > Carnivora > Ursidae > Ailuropoda > Ailuropoda melanoleuca. The sequence continues at coordinate 50 of NW_023253027.1, forward strand.
TCCCAAGTTGACATGCTACATCCGTTCCTTCTATTAGGATACAGAAAGGTCTTTCACCTATCTTGAGTCTTAAAATACAGTGGGTAGACCAGCAGTATCAGCATCGCCTGGCTCCCGCCCAGACCCACTGAATTTGAACTTGCATTTTACTGCTCTCAGTGGTTGATGCACACATTACTGTTTGGGAAGAACCGTCTAAGGACACACGTGAAGCACTATGAGGCAGTAGGTGGACCAGCCCCCTAGAAGGAGTAACCCTGACCCCCTCTCTTAAACAGATGCCTCCATAAATTTCCTGCACTATGGGTAAACATCCTGTAAGATCCAATTCATACTCACATTGCAGCTTAGGCACTGGAGACTGCTTCAAACAGAGCTCAACAAATCTAAAGTGTGCAGAATGACCTTATCCTACATAGCATTTCGGTTCAACTGCAGAAAAATGCTGTAATTAATGTTAGAGCCAGGGAACTGCTGGAGTTTTGACTT
>NW_023253027.1:1085-3353 GCF_002007445.2 Ailuropoda melanoleuca
TTTTTAGAGAAAGTGCAGGAGCATGGCCCTTAAACAGGGGGAGGGGCAGAGGGACGGGGCGGGCAGGGGGGAGAATCTCCAGCTGACTCCACACTAAGCCAGGACGCTGAGATCAGGAGCTGACCTGAAACCAAGAGTCTGATGCTTAACTGCCTGCACAACCCTGGCGCCCCTTGTTTTGAGTTTTAAGTAAGATAGTGCACGTAAGCGATGAGCACAGTAGCTGGCACATAAATGTGGCTGAAATTTCCCATCATCGCTGCCATCAACTAGGCAATTTTTATTGCCCTCACTTTGAGTAGAGAAAAGTGAAACAGAGAGAAACTTAGTGATTCATGCAAAGTCCTATGCTTTTAGGAAGAGTGGGGGAAGAGCAAAGATCAGACTTCTTCCTTGTTGCTCCCTCTAATAAACACCACACTGACCTCAACACAAACTGTATCCGTTCTATGTAAATTCACCCAAAGAGATATGCAGTTCGGGTAAAAAACTGTGCCTCCAAGCCTATCATAGAAACTTATTACAAACTTGTCATTTGCTTGGGGACCAAGAACTGTATGTGTGCTCCTTGAAAAGGATTTCTCTGGGAAAAATCAACATCTTTTCTTTGCCACTGTTAATACACATTTTACTCTGATGTTTCCCAGGGCTGGTCACTCTCTTCGAACATATCTGTACAATCTTTCCAAGTGAAGGGAAACATTTGAAAGAAGAGAAATGTACTTAATACCTCGGGCCTAACTTTTCTCAAAAATGATAAACTCTTGATGAATCAGAATAAGAATGCATTTTACCTATAATTGTCTATTATTCACATTTCTGCATAAGCTCATGGCCTAAAAATTATATTATAGCCTTCTTTTCTTTAGGAACATTTCTGTGAAAATAAAGAAAAGCGTATATTTCCTAAATACTTGTGCTTTATTCATACGAGAATGCATTCCTTACTCCTATCTTGGCTGCCACCTCTATCCCAGACACTGAAAGTCCACTCGATATTCCTTTACACAAAAATCTAACAAGCTTGGTATCTGATTTCTAAACACAGTGGAAAGGACACTATGTTAGAATTAAAGAGTCAAAAATTCTATCTACCTTCCTCAGATGCAGTAAAACTTATTAAATCATTTCCTCCATGCGGGTCTTGATTTTCCCAACAGTGAACAAGGATGGTGAAACTAAATAATCTCCCGGGTTTCCTTCAGTTCTATAATTATGCAATCCTATAAATTTCAGTAGAGTGACATCTCAAGGAGGGAAAGGTATCAGAAGTAAGGAGATAAGATGAAAATAAAAAAATATATACATATGTAATCTAAGGTAACTCTGAAATGTTCTTAAATTTTCCCTTAAAGCCAGGAGCTGGACTTTTAGGAACATACAAGTTCAGAATTAGCTTTTTTAATTTCTACTTATATTTTGGCTCTAGATTCCTCATTATAGAACTACAAAGGCCAAAGTCTCATCTAAACAGGGGGAGGAACACAGACTATTTTTTTTTCCTTCTTCTCACCTCCTCCCCCAACCCTACCTCTCTCTTCCTCTGTGTTAGCATTATATAGTCAAACTTGGCTATACAAAATTTGTGTATGATACTATTCTACTGTATACAGTCTTTCACATATTTCTTCCTTCACCTGCAGTGCTACCCATGGCCCAGATCTATAATATTTATAACAACTGTATACATGGGAGCTCAAGGTCTCAAAGTATAATTAGGGCCCAAACTTTCTTAACTGAATATAGAGCTCTAAGGGCAATACAAAACAGATTTATCCAGGAAGGAAGGAAATAGGAAGTGGGCTTGGTCAATCACAAAGGATATCTTCAGGAGAAGAAAGTCAAATAAGTATGGGATTCCCGCTCTATGACTCCCTTCCTCTTAAGTGGAACTGAAAGGCCCAAAGTGTATTACAATAAAGGTGACTTGAGATTTAATTATTTGAAATATGATTGTGAGAATAACTCCTGAGTGGAATCCCTGTCTGTCCTAGACGTGAAAGAGCAAAGGACCAAGAAAAATAGAGTGAAACACCCAGGGCAAATATGGGTTTCCTAATACTATCTTATATATGAAAAGTAATTTGTAAGATGGAACCTTTTTTTTTCCTAAGGAAATTTAATTTCATTATAGCTGTCTTTAGTCAAAAATTTTAAAAAAATATTTAAGCTGATTTGTTATATTAAAGTTTACTCTCATTTTGATAGTAATAGAAAGATTTCATTTTCTCTCTTCCAGAATTTCTGATAATGCTATGCTGTTATAGA
>NW_023253028.1:0-4985 GCF_002007445.2 Ailuropoda melanoleuca
GCTTACCTAGAAAAGGAAGGGTGAATATATATATCCCTATAGGATGAAGATATCCCTTGGGGATATAATTTTATTAAAGAGGGCCAAAATTTTCTCAACTTCTGTAAACAGTCCTTCATATTTAACAACAACAAAAAAACAAGGGAGGAGTTAAGATGGCAGAGGAGTAGGGGACCCCTTTTACAGCCGGTCCCCTGAGTTGAGCTGGATAGGTACCAGACCAGCNAGACCAGCAGGAATATCCACGGAATCAGCCTGAGACGCAGGAAGATACATCTGGATCTCTACAAATGAACATCTCCAGTGCTGAGTATTGAGGTACGAAGCGGGGAGACGTGAAACCTCGCACAGATATTGGAAGATAAACGGAAGGGGGAGGGAGCCGCCGTGTCCGGGTGCCGGGAAGCAGTAGCCACCTGCACAGGGAGCAGCCAGACTCGCAGACCAGCACCCACGAGAGAGTGGACTGAGACCGTGAGCGGGGAACGCACGTGACCTGACTGAAACGGAACTCCGGTGTGCACACTGGATCCAGACTGAGACTGGGAGCTCCGGGAGTGCGTGGGGCGGCTGGTGGCTGGTGGTGTTAGAAACACAAAGGACAGAGACGCACTGGCCCTGGAAGTGAGGGCTGGGATGCAGGGTGTGACGCGCACATCCCGGGACGCTGCAGGGTCGAGCAGCACCAACAGTAACAGATTTAAAGTGGCCAGATCATCAGTGGAGAACGGTCTACGATCCCTCTGTTCTGAGACAGAGACTGAGATTTGGCTGCTGCTGCTCTGACTCTCAGAAGAGGCACAGCAAACTGCCAGGGAAAGCCACCAGAGAACAAAAGCCTGGAAATACCGGCTCACAGCGTGCCCATCCCCATCCCCCCTCACAGCGGACGCGGAGACTCTACCCAAAGAGGGTTGCCTGAGTATCGGCCCAGCAGGCCCCTCCCCTAGAAGGCAGGATGAAAAATCAAGAAGCCCACATCCCAGGGCGCCTGGGTGGCGCAGTCGTTAAGCGTCTGCCTTCGGCTCAGGACGTGATCCCAGTGTTCTGGGATCAAGTCCCACATCGGGCTACTCCGCTGGGAGCCTGCTTCTTCCTCTCCCACTCCCCTGCTTGTGTTCCCTCACTCACTGGCTGTCTCTCTGTCACATAAATAAATAAAATCTTAAAAAAAAAAAAAAAAANCCCTAAGATCTCTATAAAACAAGGGCGCACGGCCTGGGTCCCAGTCAACACTTGGGCTCTGGACAACCCTGCAATCTCTCTTCATCAGAATGACGAGAAGGAGAAGTCCCCCCCAGCAAAGAAAAGATAATGAGTCTGTGGCCTCTGCCACAGAATTGGCCTCGGCCACAGAATTAATACATACGGATGTATCCCAATTATCAGAAATGGAATTCAGAGCAACAATGGTCAAGATGATGAGTAAACTTGAAAAAAGCATCAGAGAAAGCGTTGCTGAGAATATAGAATCCCTAAGGGCAGAAATGAGATCGAATCTGGCAGAAATTAAAAATTTTATGAGCCAAATGCAGTCAAAACTAGAGGCTCTGACGGCCAGGGTGAATGAGGCAGAAGAACGTATCAGCGAATTGGAGGATGGGTTAGTAGAAGAGAAAGCTAAAATAGAATCTGGGCTCAAAAACTCCACGCTCAGGAATGTAGGTTACGGGAGATTACTAACTCAATGAAACGTTCCAATGTCAAATCATCAGCATCCCCGAGGGGGTGGAGAAAAACAGAGGTCTAGAAGAGATATTTGAACAAATTGTAGCTGAAAACTTCCCTAATCTAGCAAGGGAAACAAACATTCGTGTCCAAGAGGCAGAGAGGACCCCTCCCAAGCTCAACCACGACAAACCTACGCCACGTCACGTCATAGTGCAATTCGCAAATATTAGATCCAAGGATACAGTATTGAAAGCGGCCAGGGCAAAGAAATTTCTCACGTACCAAGGCAAAGGTATCAGAATTACGTCAGACCTGTCTACACAGACCTGGAATGAGAGAAAGGGTTGAGGGGGCATTTTTAAAGCTCTTTCAGAGGAAAACATGCAGCCAAGGATTTTTATCCAGCAAGGCTGTATGTCATTCAGAATTGATGGAGAAATGAAGACCTTCCAGAATCGCCAGTCATTGACCAATTTCGTAACCACAAAACCAGCCCTACAGGAGATATTAAGGGGGATTCTATAAAAGTAAAAATGCCCCAAGAGTGATACAGAAGAGAAAGTCACAATCAATAGAAACAAAGACTTTACTGGCAACATGGCATCATTACAATCATATCTCTCAATAATCAGTCTCAATGTGAATGGCCTAAATGCTCCCATAAAACGCCACAGGGTTGCAGATTGGATAAAAAGACATGACCCATCCATTTGCTGTCTACAAGAGACTCATTTTGAACCCANTTTTGAACCTAAGGATACATTCAGACTGAAAGTAAAGGGATGGAATATAATCTTTCATGCCAATGGACCTCAAAAGAAAGCTGGGGTAGCAATTCTCATATCAGACAGATTGGATTTTAAACTGAAGACTATAGTTAGAGACACAGAAGGGCACTATATTATTCTTAAAGGAAGTATTCAACAAGTGGATATGACAATTATNTATGACAATTATAAATATCTATGCCCCCAACAGGGGAGCAGCAAGATACACAAGCCAACTCTTAACCACAATAAAGAGACATATAGATAAAAACACGCTATTAGTAGGGGACCTCAACACTCCACTATCAGCACTAGACAGATCACCTAAGCAAGAAATCAGCAAAGAAACAAGAGCTTTGAATGTCATACTCGATGAGTTGGACTTCATAGATATATATAGAACACTAAACCCCAGAACCAAAGAATACTCATTCTATTCTAATGCCCATGGAACATTCTCAAGAATCGACCATGTTCTGGGTTACAAAACAGGTCCCAACCGATACCAAAAGACTGAAATTATTCCCTGTATATTCTCAGACCACAACACTTTGAAATTGGAACTCAACCACAAGGAAAAATTTGGAAGAAATGCAAACACTTGGAGACTAAGGACCATCCTGCTCAGGAATGAATTGATAAACCAGGAAATCAAAAATCAATTTAAACAATTTTTGGAGACCAATGAGAATGAAAACAAAACGGTCCAAAACCTATGGGATACTGCAAAGGCAGTCCTAAGGGGGAAATACATAGCCATCCAAGCCTCACTCAAAAGAATAGAAAAACCTAAACTGCGGTTTTTATATTCTCACCTCAAGAAGCTAGAACAGCAACAGAGGGACAGGCCTAATCCACGCTGAGGAAGCAGTTGACTAAGATTAGAGCAGAAATCAATGAATTAGAAACCAGGAGTACAGTAGAGCAGATCAACAGAATTAGAAGCTGGTTTTTTGAAAGAATTAATAAAATTGATAGACCACTGGCAAGACTTATCCAAAAGAATAGAGAAAGGACCCAAATTAATAAAATTATGAATGAAAAAGGAGAGGTCACAACCAACACCAATGAAAGTGGAAGGATTATTAGAAACTTTTAACAGCTTTATGCCAATAAATTAAGCAATCTGGAAGAGATGGAGGACTTCCTGGAAACCCATAAACTACCAAGACTGAAACAGGAAGAAATAGATTTCTTAAATAGGCCAATTAACTATGAAGAAATTGAGTCAGTGATAAACAACCTTCCAAANGATAAGCAACCTTCCAAAAAACAAAACTCCAGGCCCGGACGGTTTTCCTGGGGAATTCTCCAAACATTCAAAGAAGAAATAATACCTATTCTCCTAAAGCTATTTCAAAAAAACAGAAACAGAAGGAAAGCTACCAAACGCATTCTATGAGGCCAATAATACCTTGATCCCCAATTCAAGCAAAGACCCCCTCAAAAAGGAGAATTACAGACCGATTTCCCTAATGAATATGGATGCCAAAATCCTCAACAAGATCCTNAAAATCCTGGCTAATAGAATCCAACAGTACATTAAAAGGATTATCCATCATGACCAAGTGGGATTCATCCCTGGGATGCAAGCGTGGTTCAACATTCGCAAATTGATCAGCGTGATACATCATGTCAACAAGAAAAGACTCAGGAACCATATGATCCTCTCAATTGATGTAGAAAAAGCATTTGACAAAATACAGCACCCTTTCCTGATTAAAAGACTTCAGAATGTAGGGATAGAGGGTACATTCCTTAATCTCATAAAAACCATCTATGAAAAGCCTACAGAAAATATCATTTTCAATGGGCAAAAGCTGGAAGCCTTTCCCTTAAGATCAGGAACACGACAAGTATGCTCACTCTCACCACTATTATTCAATATAGTACTCGAAGCCCTTGCGACAGCAATCAGACAACAAAAAGAGATAAAAGGTATCCAAATAGGCAAAGAAGAAGTCAAACTGTCGCTCTTTGCAGATGACATGATACTCTATGTGGAAAACCCAAAAGAATTCACTCCCAAACTACTAGAAGTTGTAGAGCAATTCAGTATGTGGCGGGATACAAAATTAATGCTCAGAAATCAGTTGCATTTCTATACACAAATAATGAGACTGAAGAAAGAGAAATTAGGGAATCTATCCCATTTACAATAGCACCAAAAATCATACGTTATCCTGGAATTAATTTAACCAGAGACATAAAGGATCTATATTCTAGAAACTATAAATCCCTCTTTAAAGACATTGACGAAGACACAAAAAGATGGAAAAATATTCCATGCTCATGGATCAGAAGAATTAACATAGTTAAAATGTCCATACTACCCAGAGCAATCTACACTTTCAATGCTATCCCGATCAAAATACCGAGGACATTTTTCAAAGAACTGGAACAAATAGCCCTTAAATTTGTGTGGAACCAGAAAAGGCCACGGATCGCCAAGGAATTGTTGAAAAGGAAAAACAAGGCTGGGGGCATCACAGTGCCGGATTTCGAGCTGTACTACAAAGCTGTGATCACAAAGACAGCATGGTACTG
>NW_023253029.1:0-5507 GCF_002007445.2 Ailuropoda melanoleuca
TTGGCCACCCTGAATCATGCCAGCAAATGTCCCCTGTGCTCGAGGTAGCCAGAGCGGGGGCAGGTCAGTCACACGAGAAAACTCTCACAGGTGCCCAGAGTGGCCCCTGGAGACGAGGTGGGGTCCGCCGAGGCAACATCAGTGGAGGAGGCAGGAGTGCTTCTCTTGCCCTGCTTATCCCGAGGACGGAACAGGAGCTCCTGCTGCAAACGCCGCACTTCGTTCTCGTGCTTCTGTTGTGTCCTGTGACTCACACGGACGCCTGTGGTGGACGAACGTCAAAGGACTTGACAGAAGATGTTAAAGCCTCAGAAATGAATCGGGAAAGGAGGAGCGTTTTGCCCACGTGGGAGCTTTCTCCCAGGGCCGGGACTCCAGGGCGACCCTCGGGACCACCGTGCTCAGTGCTGGAAAAGCCCAGCTCCCCGCCCCAAGTTGGCGATGGCTGCCCACGGATGCCAGGCAGCTGGAGGCAGAGCGGAGGAGCCCAGGGGACCTGTGCTGGCCTGGTTCTCGCAGCACCGCCCCCTGTCGGGCGACTGTGNAGAAGCAGAGCGGAGGAGCCCAGGGGACCTGTGCTGGCCTGGTTCTCGCAGCACCACCCCCTGTCGGGCGACTGTGGGATTGCACGGGCCTCCCCTGGGATTCCTCCTCCAGGCAAAGGGCAGTCTCTCCGTTGTTCTGAAGGGCCCGAGGGTGGAGAGAAGCGCACAGATTCAACTGGACGTTGTGGAGCTCGGCCCTGCTCAGGTCTATTCTAAGAGGCAGAGAACCCCAGACTGGACCTCAGTCCAGGAACAATATCTCGACATTGGTCCCCATTTAATCGACTTGCCCAAATGCAATCGACAGGAAGCCAGCCGCGCCTTCCCAGGAGCTGTCTTCTCAAGGAATTGGGGTTGCTTAGCCCCCCTGGTGACCCGAGGCCCACACCTAGGGGAAGCAGGTTTCTAGGTGGCGCTGCTCTGGAAGGGACAGCCTCCCACTGCATCTCTCCGAAGGGTCCTTGGAGAACAAGAGACAAAGGAGGGGGTGCCGGCGGGCAGAGGCCCCACCTCCGACCCCTCCTCTGCCAGCTCGGGGAGTCCTGCTATTCTGACGCAGCCGGATGTGGACCTATCACTGTCACCTGGCTCTGCGGGCTGCACCTCTTCTTCCCCTTTCCCAGTGACACTGAAGCGACACACCAGCTTCCTGGTACCTGTTGCCCCCGAGAATGNTGGGATCATGCCCTGAGCCGAAGGCAGATGCTTAACCGCTGTGCCACCCAGGTGCCCCAGTCCTGCTATTCTGATGCAGCAGGATGCAGACATTGCTCAGGACCCATCACTGTCACCTGGCTCTGTGGGCCGCACCTCTTTTTCCTCCTCCTCAGTGACACCAGAAACAGTGCCTGGGCTCCTGAGGGCTGTGGCCTCTGGGAAGGGTAGGAGAGGGAGGAAACTGGGAGAGGCTCCAGTACACTTGCTTCTATCTTCAAGGAGAGGTGATTTGGCAAGGTGGAACTAGGAGCCTGCCTAAATTAGGCTCCTCCCCTCCCACAGAGGCTGGGAGCCAGGGGCAGAGGACTGCATTTGAGAATGTGCTTCCCAGGTGCCTGAGAAAAGTGTTCCTGCATTGCAAAACTTGCAGGAGACTTTAAAAAAATTTTACATCTCAAAGAGTCAGAGAAATAATTTACAATTGCCAGCCTTCAAATGTAAATGCTTTAGGAAAAGGGAGGTCAGACCTAGAGTTAGGAAAAAGCACAGCCATCTTGAGTCAAGCTGAAAGAAAAGTTGAGGCCATCTCGGTCACCAGTGTTGATTAAAAAAATTATATATTTTATACACACACACACACACACACACAGAGAGAGAGAGAGAGAGAGAGAGAGAGAGAGATTAATCTTCAAGCTGGAGCCATTTGCCCCCCACAACAGCAAACTAAGACTTTATTACAGTATCAACCTATCCCAGCTATGTGACTTCACCTGAAACAATCNGTGACTGCACCTGAAACAATCCTTTCTCTTCTTTTGCTAATAGCTTCTTCTTGCCCCACATCACCATTAACCCAAGAATTTTCTGACTGGAATTGCAATAAGGAAATTCCAGGCTCTTTTCCTGATCCTGCTTTTGGCAAGATGGTGAGGCTGGTGATGGTTTGCTTATAAGCTTGTCCCAGTCGAAGATGGGAATATTCTAGTCTCCTTAATCTTCTGGAGAGATTTTTGGCGTGGTTTCAGTGATAAGACTCAGACAGAAATCAATTAGCAAATAACACAGATCAATTTTAAACTAATACAAGATAACCCACTGCTGATTTTGTGGATAATAGCAAAAGCCAGAGGATTTTAGAATAATCAAGACCCAAGGTGCATGAGAACATTTGTAAGGCCACACAAATAAGACAAAGTCATGAATTTCATTAGTATGAAGAATTTAAGATTTGTAAATGCATGAATTACTAAGATGGGCTGTAGTATCAGCACTGCCATGAAAATAGGAAGCATTTATTTATTTACATTGTTGGAAAGCCTCAGCTTGTGGGTCTAGTGTCTACGTGGCCACTGCTTTCTTTCAGTAAGAAAGTTGCTCTGCTTACATGTAGACAGGATGGTAGAAAACTCTATCCAAGTGTCCTGCTCATTGTGTCCTGGGGAAGAGGGGAAGCTGCCTGAGCAGGATTCGTCCTCCGATCCTTGTGCCTGCTCTTAAGGAGACTCAATCACATCTGTCACCGTCGGTTTATAAAGCATGAATAATACTCTGAGGTCCACCAAGTACTGTGTACTGAATTTTCCATAAGAAGCCTGGGGCTGATACTGATTGGGTTAGTCTAAGGGGCTAAGATAGCACCCTACCAAATTCCCAGATGAGGAGAAGGAGGGTCCAGTCCCAGCTCTGCAACTTTATTAGGCAGACAGCCTCTCAGGGACTCAGGTACTCACCTATAAAAGAGAATGACAATGCCTATTGAATATAGTTGTATTACTAACACATAGTTGTATAATCATCAAGTGGTTGTGTTATCGTGCACATGTAAAAACTGGGGCTCAGAAGAATTAAAGGATTTGCAGGAGGTCTTGGAACCTTAGGAGCAGGCCTGGGACCAGAGTCAGACTGTTCCCTCCTCCACAGATGGGTGACCAGAAGCACCCAGTGTTACTGGATGGTTCAGTCAATGGGACAGCGCGTTGTTAAGGAGGATACAAAGTTTACAGAACACTTATGTGACTCAAATATAAAATAAAATTTGTAGATCTATGCTGAGAGGTGCTCTGTGCTAGGTGAGGGAATAAAATTCTCAAGTATTTGTAGTTAAGAGCAGGTTTTAACCTCATTCAGACTTCTGTGGCTGGCTTCTCTTTACTTCTGCAGGTTTGATCTATGTTCAAGGGGTTTACTTGCTTTCAAATGGTTGCAGTAAATTTATTGAAATGTTTGAGCTAAAAATCTCTTTGAAGAAGACCATTTATGTCTAGAAAAGGAAACTTAAGAGCACTATATAACCCCAGTAAGCTATTGCAAGAATCCTAAAGATCAGAATTTTCAAAATCCAGCGGAATAGAAATTGTTCTCTTGGGCTGACCTCTGTGCAAATTTCTCAGGTGTTGAGTTCCCCAAATAGTGTATGGTAGATTTGGTATGTCTTCCCTAATTCAGAACATCATAAAGAGGAGGGAAGAACCACCCTAAATCCGTTTCCAATAGAAACACTCTATTAATATTTTCCTAGGCACAATCACACATACTTGGTTAAGTAGGACTATATTAACGATGCTGGTTCTTCCCATTCATCTTGTTTTGACCTCAATGAATATAAAAGCAGACTTCTATTTCGTTACTTCAGTATAGTGGTAGCCATTCCCAGTGCTAAGCTGATTGAATAATACGTAGAATGTCTCTGTATATTAATGAATACCCTTAGCATATACATGCTTTGTTGAAATAAAAAATTAATTGTGGGCATAGACAATAGAATGCAAAGAATTAGTAGCTACTGACAAATAAAATTAGGCTTGGGTGTGATACATATTTTTTCTATGTTTAAGATGTATTTAAAGATTTATTTATTTTAGAGAGAGAGAGAGAGCACAGGGGAGGGGCAGAAGGAGAGAGAGAGAGAGAGAGAGAATCTCAAGCAGACTTCCCACTGAGCTTGGAGCTGGCACAGGGCTTGATCTCACAACTCTGAGATCATGATCTGAGCCAAAATCTAGAGCCGACACTTAACCAACTGGGCCTCCCAGGCCCTCCTTGTGGGTGATATATTTTGAATCACGTAAGGGAAAGCAGCAACACAGAATGAGAATCGACATATTAGACACAGGCCTGCTGCTATACCTTCATTAACTATTTTAGGGAGAGGGCAACGCACGTCAGACATGAGAGTTGCACCAAGTAGAAGCACTGTAACTGTTGTCAGAGGCCCTGTGTGAGATGCTGGCAGATTCAGGTTTTACATTTCATCCTGGAAAAGCAGGGGTTCAAACTGCTTTCCCTGGAAGTTGAAATGGATTGAGTGAAACACAAATTAGCAGTGGAAGCAAAGCATACCAAACATTTTGCACAAACAAGACACTCAATAGATGGCAGATGAAACCAACACTACGGTTAGAGATTTCTATCAAAAATACTGCAGGGATGGAAGAAACAGATGCCAACTATAAAGTAAGGGATTTTTTATAGAAATTCAATTTGATGGCCATGACCATGAATAGCCTCAGTACTGACTATAATATTACACGTGGAAAGGACAGAATATGAAATATGGCATTTTCCAATGTAGTAAGAACTGAAAACATTGCTTGGAAACAATTTCTGTGATTCCATTTAGCTTTACTCTAATTGACAAAGAATTTTATCAAGGCTCTCAGTGCATTTTTTTTAAAATTAACAATTTATTTTTCAGATCAGTTTAAGTTTCACAGAAAAACTTGGGAGAATATATACAAATTTCCCACATTCCCTTCCTCTCACACATGCATAAACTCCCTCGTTAAAAACACTGCCCACCAGAGAGGGGCATGGGTGGCTCAATTGGTTGACTGTGGGTCACTTGATTTTGGCTTGGGTTGTGCCCTCTGTGTCGTAGGATCAAGCCCCGTGTCAGGGCCCATGCTGGGTGTGGAGCCTGCTAGGGAATCTCTCTCTCTCTCTCCCTCCTTCTGCCCCTTCCCCCACCCCCTACTTCCCTACCCCCTGCTCATAAAGCTATGCTCTCTCTCTCTTAAAAAAAAAAGAAAGAATGAAAGAAAGAAAGAAAAATACAGCCTGCCAGAGTGGTGCATTTGTTCTAATTGACGAATCTACACTGACTCATCATAATCAATCCGAGTCCATAGTTTACGTTATAGTTCACTCCTGGTGTATATTCCACGAGTTTGGACAGACATTTAATGTCATGTATTCATCGTAATTGTATCACACAGAGTATTTTCACTGCCCTAAAAATCCTCTGGGCTCTTCTTATTCATCCTTCCCCCTCCCCAACCCCTGGCAACCACTGATATTTTTCCTGTC
>NW_023253030.1:0-11818 GCF_002007445.2 Ailuropoda melanoleuca
TGTATGGTGATTAACATAATATAATAAAATAAAATTAAAAAAAAAGAAGAGAGATAGATTGATAGATGATAGAAGATAGAAGATAGATATAGATAGATGATAGATAGATGATAGATAGATATATAGATAGATAGATAGATAGATAGATAGATAGATAGATAGATAGATGATAGATAGATAGATAGATGATANATAGATAGATAGATGATAGATAGATGATAGATAGATAGATGATAGAAAGATGATAAGAGGAGCATGCAAAGATTGAATAACCATTTAAAAAATTGGCGAAAGACATAAAAAGACATTTCTTTTTTCAAAGAAGACATCCAGGTGGCTAACAGACAGATGAAAAGATGCTCAACATTACTTATTAGTAGGGAAACACAAATCAAAACTACAATCTCCTCACACTGGTCAGAATGGCTAAAATCAACAAGACAAGAAATAATATGTGTTGGCCTAGGTGTGAAGAAATGTAAACATTCTTGCATTATTGCTGGAAACACAAACTGATCCAGCCACTGCAGAGAACAGTACAGAGTTTCGTCAGAAATTTAAAATTAGAATTACCCTATCCAACAATTGCACTAATAGTTATTTCCCCCAATGAATTAAAAAAATACCAACTTTAAAGGGATATGCTGTGCAGAAGCTTTTTATCTTGATGAAGACCCATAAGTTCATTTTATCTTTTGTTTCTCTTGCCTTTGGAGATGTGTCATGAAAAAGGCTGCTTTGGCCAATGTCATAGAGGTTGCTGCCTGTTCTCCTCTAGAATTTTGATGGATTCCTGTCTCACATTGAGGTCTTTCATCCATTTGGAGTTTATTTTTGTGTACGGTGTGAGAGAGTGGTCAAGTTTCATTCTTTTGCATATAGCTGTCCAATTTTACCAGCACCATTTATTGAAGAGACTGTCAAAAAACTAAGAGGTTGGGGCGCCTGGGTGGCACAGCGGTTAAGCGTCTGCCTTCGGCTCAGGGCGTGATCCCGGCGTTATGGGATCGAGCCCCANGGCAACAACTTCTATGACATCGGCCAGAGCAACCTTTTTCACGACACATCTCCAAAGGCAAGAGAAATAAAAGATAAAATGAACTTATGGGACTTTATCAGGATAAAGAGCTTCTGCACAGCCAAGGAAACAGTCAAAAAAACTAAGAGACTGCCCACGGAATGGGAGAATATATTTGCAAATTATGCTACAGATAAAAGACTGGTATCCAAGATCTACAAAGAACTTCTCAAACTCAATACACGAGAAACAAATAAATTAAAAAAAAAGGGCAGAAGATATGAACAGACACTTTTCCCATGAAGACATACAAATGGCTAACAGACACATGAAAAAATGTTCAAAATCATTAGCCATCAGGGAAATTCAAATCAAAGTCACACTGAGATACCACCTTATGCCAGTTAGAATGGCAAAAATAGACAAGGCAAGAAACAACAATTGTTGGAGAGGATGTGGAGAAAGGGGATCCCTCCTACATTGTTGGTGGGAATGCAAGTTGGTACAGCCACTCTGGAAAACAGTGTGGAGGTCCCTTAAAANTCTTTAAAAGTTAAAAATTATGCTACCCTATGACCCAGCCATTGCACTACTGGGTGTTTACCCCACAGATACAGACATAGTAAAGAGAAGGGCCATATGCACCCCAATGTTCATAGCAGCAATGTCCNAACAATAGCTAAATTGTGGAAGGAGCGAAGATGCCCTTCAACAGGTGACTGGATTAAGAAGTTGTGGTCCATATATACAATGGAATATTACTCAGCTATCAGAAAGAACGAATTCTCAACATTTGCTGCAACATGGACGGCACTGGAGGAGATAATGCTAAGTGAAATAAGTCAAGCAGAGAAAGACAATTATCATATGATTTCTCTCATCTATGGAACATAAGAACTAGGAGGATCGGTAGGGGAAGAAAGGGATAAAGAAAAGGGGGGTAATCAGAAGGGGGAATGAAACATGAGAGACTATGGACTNCCATATATACAATGGAATATTACTCAGCTATCAGAAAGAATGAATTCTCAACATTTGCTGCAACAGGGACTGCACTGGAGGAGATAATACTAAGTGAAGTAAGTCAAGCAGAGAAAGACAATTATCATATGGCTTCTCTCATCTATGGAACATAAGAACTAGGAAGATCGGTAGGGGAAGAAAGGGATAAAGAAAANGGACGATGGACTCTGAGAAACAAACTGAGGGCTTCAGAGGGGAGGTGGGTGGGGGAATGGGATAGACCGGTGATGGGTAGTAAGGAGGGCACGTATTGCATGGTGCACTGGGTGTTATACGCAACTAATGAAGCATCAAACTTTACATCGGAATCTGGGGATGTNGGTGATGGGTAGTAAGGAGGGCATGTATTGCATGGTGCACTGGGTGTTATATTCAACTAATGAATCATCGAACTTTACATCGGAAACCGGGGTTGTAATGTATGGTGACTAACATAATATAATAAAAAAAATTAAAAAATAATAATAATAAAATAAAAACAGATTTGGCTCAAAAAAATAAAAAAATAAAGGGATGCATGCACCTTGATATTGATAGCAGCATTATCTACAATTTTGGAAAATAAATTTCCAAATGTCCTTTGACTGAGAATAGATAAAGAAGATGCAGTGTGTATATGCAGTGGAATATCATTTAGCCGTAAAAAGTGAAATATTGTCATTTGCAATGACATGGATGCAGCTAGACTATATCATGCTAAGTGAAATAAGTCATTTGAAGAAACATGAATATCATGATTTCACTCTTATGTGGAATTTAATAAACAAAACATAAGAGGAAAAGGAAAAAAATATATACATATATAGAGAGAGACAAACCAAGAAGACTGTTAACTATAGAGAGCAAAGTGATGATTAATGGAGGGGAGTGGATGGGGAGTGGACTAAATGGGTGATGGGTATTAAGGAAGCCACTTTTGATGATGGCACTTGGGTTGAATTAAGATGTTGAATCCCTACATTGTATAGCTGAATCTACTATTATGTTCTATGTTAATGAAAGGGAATTTAAATAAAAACCTATGAAAAACAAATAAATAATATTTGTGGAACTCTAAATGAAGTTTAAATCATAGTTGCTTTCAATAAAAAAATATTAATATTTAAAAACATGTTTTCCAGAGAACACTCCTATTATCTCTGTAGGTCAGATATATATATATCTATATATAGATATATATAGATATATATATAGATATATATAGATATATATATATCTATATATATCCTATTTCCCAGTTGATTTGCAAGTTTGAAAGTCACTGACATTGTATTTCTGTAACTACCTTTCTTACAGCAGTTTATTTTCCTATCCTTGTCTTCAGAAGTTTGGAAGTAAAATATTAAGAAAATGGGATTCAATTTTAGAATTCATGTATCTATTGTTGATATTTACAATGTGCACCCTCTGGGGTCCCTGGGAGGCTCAGTAGGTTAAGAGTCTGACTCTTGGTTTCCATTCAGGTCATGATCTCAGGGACTTGTGATCAAGGCCCATGTCAGGCCCTGGGTGCAGTGCAGAGTTTGCTTATCCTTCATCTCTAGTCCACCCACCCACCCTCAAATAAATAAAGAAAATATCAAAAGAATCCACTCACTTCATTACATGGTTTAAAGAAGCCAAGATCTAAGTATTGATAATCCTCTATTTATTTAATTTTAATTTAATTTAATTTTTTTTGATGTAAAGTTCAGTGATTCATTAGTTGCGTATAACACCCAGTGCACCATGCAATACGTGCCCTCCTTACTACCCATCACCAGTCTATCCCATTCCCCCACCCCCNCTTTTCTTGTTGATATGATGTATCACATTGATTGATTTGCGAGTGTTGAACCATGCTTGCATCCCAGGTATGAATCCCACTTGGTCATGATGGATAATCCTTTTAATGTACTGTTGGATTCTATTAGCAAGGATCTTGTTGAGGATTTTGGCATCCATATTCATTAGAGAAATCGGTCTGTAATTCTCCTTTTTGAGGGGGTCTTTGCCTGGTTTGGGGATCAAGGTAATATTAGCCTCATAGAATGAGTTTGGTAGCTTTCCTTCTGTTTCTATTTTTTGAAATAGCTTTAGGAGAATAGGTATTATTTCTTCTTTGAATGTTTGGTAGAATTCCCCAGGAAAACCGTCTGGGCCTGGAGTTTTATTATTTGGAAGGTTGTTTATCACTGACTCAATTTCTTCATAGTTAATTGGCCTATTTAAGAAATCTATTTCTTCCTGTTTCAGTCTTGGTAGTTTATAGGTTTCCAGGAAGGCCTCCATCTCTTCCAGATTGTTTAGTTTTTTGGCATATAGCTGTTGATAAAAGTTTCTAATAATCCTTGCAATTTCAATGGTGCTGGTCGTGACCTCTCCCTTTTCAGTCATAATTTTAATAATCTCAGTCCTTTCTCTTTGTTTTTGGACAAGTTTTGCCAGTGGTCTATCAATTTTATGGATTCTCTCAAAGAACCAGCTTCTAGTCCTGTTGATCTGCTCTACTGTGGTTCTGTAACTACCTTTCTTACAGCAGTTTATTTTCCTATCCTTGTCTTCAGAAGTTTGGAAGTAAAATATTAAGAAAATGGGATTCAATTTTAGAATTCATGTATCTATTGTTGATATTTACAATGTGCACCCTCTGGGGTCCCTGGGAGGCTCAGTAGGTTAAGAGTCTGACTCTTGGTTTCCATTCAGGTCATGATCTCAGGGACTTGTGATCAAGGCCCATGTCAGGCCCTGGGTGCAGTGCAGAGTTTGCTTATCCTTCATCTCTAGTCCACCCACCCACCCTCAAATAAATAAAGAAAATATCAAAAGAATCCACTCACTTCATTACATGGTTTAAAGAAGCCAAGATCTAAGTATTGATAATCCTCTATTTATTTAATTTTAATTTAATTTAATTTTTTTTGATGTAAAGTTCAGTGATTCATTAGTTGCGTATAACACCCAGTGCACCATGCAGTACATGCCCTCCTTACTACCCAACACCAGCCTATCCCATTCCCCCATCCCCTCCCCTCTGAAGCCCTCAGTTTGTTTCTCAATCATCTCTTTAAGACATAGAAATCAATGAATTGTTCCTTGTAGAACTTGTTTTCTGATTTACTTTGCAGAGGTCTATCTCAAAGTCGAAAGTATTTCAAAATTGTGCTTTCCTTTTTTCTAGAGTGACTTTTCAGATCAGCAATAATCCTTACCAGAAGTTAGCCTGCTATAGCAAAGACACATTCTGTACAGAATTCCTTTGTTCCTATAGATATCAAACATTCTATCTCCCCTACAGTGTCTACTATATGTCCATGTATATGATCTTGTATGAGCCCCTTCCTCCCACCAAAAGTTAACTAATGCCAAGATAGGATATACAAAGGGAATTTAATACTTCAATGCTCTGTATTCCTTAAGTATCTCATTTGATGTTTAAACAAATTACATTTTCAGTAACTAGTTTTGAGGAGTGCACTTGGATGAGCATCAGGTGTTGTATTTAAGTGTTGAATGACTAAATTTTACACCTGAAAATATTATACTGTATGTTAACTAACTGGAACTTAAATAAAAACTAAAAAAAAAACAAAAACAAAAAACTAAGGTACAAGTTGGTAATTTATATTTCTGTAAGTTTCCATAAAACTTCATGAATTCAAATCAATTAGAATCAAACTTATACACACACATATGCACCCCCCACACACACATCACTAGAATGAATGCTTCCTTTGCATTGTGTTTCAGGTTGGTTGATACTTCTGTATTTCACAAGTAAATTGTGCAGAATAGCATGTCAATCCTTCAACTTATCTCTAGTAATGCCACTTGTTAAAAATCTGACATTGATCTGGTTAATCTAACTGTGTGAGTTTGTAGCTGACAAATTAAACAGGTATAAAAATTAAGTAAGGTGACAATGATGCTTAGCGCATTTGACTTGCAAGTTATCAGTACTGTAGGTATTCACGCCGGGAGGGGAATTGCCCTCCCCCAGGGGACATCCTGCAATGTCTAGAGAGGTTTTTGGATGTCACTACTGGGGGCCACTGACATCTAATGGATGCTCCTAAATATTGTATAAACACAGGTCACTCAGAGGACAAAGAGCTATCTGGGCAAAAATATTACTTTTGCTGAGGTTGAAATAATATAAATTTATGATAGGTTTGGTCTTCTTCTCCATACATATTTTCTTCATTTGCAAATTCATCACCTACTAAGATTTTGCAATGACATTTTTTCCATTTTCTTTCTTTATACTCCCATTTCATTCTCACAAAAGCAATGCCAGGTTGTCTGTGCAATTATCATTACGCCAGTTTCACTAAAGGTTTAGTGAGTGCACAAGGCAAAAGAGCAGTAAGAGTCAGCACTAAGGTAAATCCCTCGGCACTGACAGAATTCCACAGAGGGAGCAACACACCTCAGAACATTTGTTGAGGACTTGACTTGGGTGTTATCTTGATTCCGGGGATCATCTGTGCATCCCAAGTGAATTCCTTTCTCACATGAATGGGCACTGCCCAAGCTTGTTTCTGTAAGTCTTAGTTTGACCCTCATCTCTTCCAATTTAGATATTGTGTTTGTAAACTGGCTCTGAACGCAAGGAAAACAAACACAAAACTGTTGTCCGTTCTTGTTCTCCAGGTACTCTGCTTAACGTTGTTGTATAAAAAGCCATCAGTGCTGACACCACCAGTAACCTTAATTTTTTTCAACAATTTATGAAATTTAATATTTATGTAATATTTCTCCAACTTCATTGAGGAGTACTTTTCTTTTTTTTTAATTTTTTTTAAGATTTTATTTATTCGACAGAGAGAGAGACAGCCAGCGAGAGAGGGAACACAAGCAGGGGGAGTGGGAGCGGAAGAAGCAGGCTCATAGCGGAGGAGCCTGATGTGGGCTTCGATCCCACAATGCCGGGATCATGCCCTAAGCCGAAGGCAGACGCTTAACGGCTGTGCCACCCAGGCGCCCCTGAGGAGTACTTTTTAAATACGCTTGCATATATTTAAAGTGTACAACATGGTGATTTAATACATGTCTATATTGTGGAATGATTACTAAGATCAAAATAATTAACACATCCACCACCCTACTTAACTCTTTTTTTGTGGTAAGAATGCTTAAGATCTACTCAGAATCTTTTAGATTTACAATACTGTATTATTAACTATATTCTGAACTCTGTCTGTCTCTTAATTGACCCCCTGAATGGCAGCGTCATCTCCTTAGAGATATTTGATCACAATAAGGAAAGGATATTTAAAAATGGAACTAAAATGTATATAATCATATCAGGTGCACATATGTGACCATCTACATTGCCTAGAGTGTAAAATCCATAAGAAAAAGTCGCATTACAGACGTTCCCACTTTGCTGTCACCTTCGTCTGCTCCATGTCAGAGATTCTGCAGCAGACTCTAACAATATCACACCATCCAACAATACCTGGGGTTCCCTTCCCTGAGGTGTCCAATGTGTTCAATCTTACTGATATTTTAACTATGTCTTAAATAAACCCTGTTATATAGATTTATTTGGTCAGCTCAGGATAAATATGTTTTTATGTCATTTGTCAATATAATCTAGTTCACCTATACTTTTACTTTAGCATCTGTCACCCATATCATCAAGGTTCAAGTATCTCTATTTCATGAATGTGGCAGCCTTGAGGGTAGGGCTGTGTCATATTCCCCATGATTCAGGTATGTCATACATAATAACACTTACTAAACCATTTTTGCCTCCTTTTTATGATGGGTTATTTGTAATCACAAAAGTTCTTCCCAGGTTGAAGACAATGTATGTTTTAGGCATAAATAGAATTTTGTCTTTAAAAAGTTCATAAGTATCTCTCTATTTCTTACAATTTTATTTTATACTTAAAAATCTGTATATGGTAATTTTATACACATTAAAACCCAAATATCATTTTCTTTTTGAAATTCTCTAGTTAATGGGATGTTGATTTAGCAGTGACTTACCCCAGTGCTTAATAAAGAGCAATTCTTTATTAATGGTATTCAAAGTGTTTCTGCAGAATTGGCATGTTTCTCGATAAAACACAAGTTGGAAACTGTAGGTCACTGTCTTTCTCATTTCTGGTCTCACTTCTCTGTGTCACATGCATTTCCTGAGTAAATTTCTTAGAGTACTTTCTGTAAAAATGTACAAATGCACCTCTCAGTTCAGTACTTGACATTTCAGATATATCCATGGAGACACATTCACAGCCATAACTGTAGGCTTCTATACATGGGGGGCAATTTTAATATGTTTTGTTTTCTTTGTGTTCATTTGGCAATACCCCCTCAGAGTCACTGATAATGCAAAATGGCCTCAGGCCAGCCTGGGGGGGGTTATGAAAATTTCCCAGATGTTTTTAAAGACATTTTTTCTCTGCCAGTTACTTAGAGGAAAAGCCAAATGTTATTTACTTTAACCATTCTTATTATCGAAAAAAATCACTTTATTGAAGTTTTCTGTATTTCCACAGTTTTCATACTAATGTCCAGTAAGTATATAGTTATACTGTGCTCATACTTACTAATTAATTTGAAAGTTTGTATTAAATTTGCCACCACATCTAATAATTTAAAAGTATTTATCAAACTCAACACCAACAAAACAAATAATCCAGTTAAATGGGCAGAAGCCATGAATAGACATTTTTCCACACAAGACATATAGATGGCTAACAGACACGTGAGGAGATGCTCAACATCATCCATCATCAGGGAAATACAAATCAAAACTGCAATGAGATATCACCTCATACCTGTAAGAGTGGTTAAATTAACAACACAGGAAACAAGATATTTTGGCAAGGATGTAGATGTTGGTGGGAATGCAAGCTGGTACAGCCACTCTGGAAAACAGTATGGAGGTTCTTCAAGAAGTTAAAAAAAGAGCTACCCCATGGCTCAGTAATTGCACTACTAGATATTTGCTGAAAAGATGCACAAATACTGATTCAAAGGGACATATGCACCCTGATGTTTTAACAGCATTATCAACATTAGCCAAATTATGGATAGACTCCAAATGTCCATCCTCTGATGAATGGATAAAGAATATAGCCAATACACATATTACTCAGCCATCAGTAAGAGTGAAATATTGCCTTTTGCAACAATGTGGATGATGGTAGAGTGTATTTTACTAAGCAAAATAAGTCAATAGGAGAAAGACAAGTACAATTTGATTTCACTCATATGTGGGATTTAAGAAACAAAACTGATGAACATGGGGGAAGGGGAAAAAGAGAGAAAGGCAAATCATGAAAAAGACTCTTGTCTTCAGAGAACAAACTGAGGGTTGATAGAGGAGGGGTGGGTGGGAATGGGCTAAATGAGTAATGGGTATTAAGGAGGGCACTTGTTATGAGCACTGGATTTTA
Source organism: Ailuropoda melanoleuca (assembly GCF_002007445.2). NCBI lineage: Eukaryota > Metazoa > Chordata > Mammalia > Carnivora > Ursidae > Ailuropoda > Ailuropoda melanoleuca. The sequence continues at coordinate 9,433 of NW_023253030.1, forward strand.
TATGTAAGTGTTGAATCACTAAATCGCACTCCTGAAACCAATTTTACACTATATTTTAACTAACTAGAATTCAAATAAAAACATCAAACGAAACAAGCATAAAAGAAGACATTATTGCCATGACCCTGGCAGCTATAACAAGAGATGTTTATTCATACAGTATAAAGGGTATTCTGAATATAATTTTGAATACTGGGCATATTGTAGTTTTTATGTTATATTAGGTGAGAGAGTACCGAACACCATTCTAAAGTAAATATGTAAATATTTCAATTTCACAAAGGTGAAAAGAATTAAAAATAAAATGTGATGAATTTAAAGAAAAATAATTTGACATATATAATTATATATTCATGCATATTGGATATGTAAGTGCATTAAAATTATAAAATTAATTTATATTACATTACTTTTTAATTTTTAATATTTGACAAATTTGGATGATATCTTTAAAATGATCATACATTATTAAGGTTTTTAAAATTTTTATTTTGTTATAAATGCCAGATGAAATAAAATACTGTGTATTACAACAGGGGAGTTGTTGTTCACTGTTGTTTGTGATATTTTGAAACTATATTTTAATGCAATTTTATATACCAGATGATACCTACTTGTTCTTATTCTTTGCATGCCACTAATAACAGCATTAATGATAATGTTGATCCAGTGCAAATGTTTAAATAAGAAAATGTTTACATTTTTGGTAAAGAAAATTATCTCAAGGTCAAAGTGCATTGGATTCATAATCTAAGGTGCTTAGACAAAGCATTATTTTGTGAAGATTAAACACTTGATTTTTCACATTAAAAAAATGAATGCTATGGTGAAGGCTTTTTGTCATGAACTTGAACATTTGGGATAAAGAATTCAGGGTTAGAGACATGGCTATCAAGATAGAATTCTAATTAAATGGGTGACGGTTCTCCAGCCTGAAAACCCATGAGACCATCTTGATAAAGTCCTAAAAGTTCATTTTCATTTTTGTTTCCCTTGTCTTTGGAGATGAGACTTATGAGAAATTACTGTGGCTTATGTCGAAGAGGTTACTGCCTATGTTCTCTATGATTTTGATGGATTCCTATCTCACATTGAGGTCTTTCATCCATTTTGAGTTTATTTTTGTGTGTGGTGTGAGAGAGTGGTCAAGTTTCATTCTTCTGTATATAGCTGTCTAATTATCCCAGCACCATTTATTGAAGAGACTGTCTTTTTCCCATTGGATATTTTTTCCCACTTTGTTGAGGATTAGTTGAACATAAAGTTGAGGGTCCATTCCTGGGTTCTCTATTCTGTTCCACTGATCTATGTGTCTGCTTTTGTGCCAGTACCATGCTGTCTTGGTGATCACAGCTTTGTAATGTAGCTTGAAATCAGGCAAAGAGATGCCCACAGCTTTGTTTCTCTTTTTCAACATTTCCTTGGTGATTTGGGGTATTTTCTGGTTCCATATGAATTTTAGGATTCTTTGTTCCAACGATTCGAATAATACCAATGGTAATTTAATAAGGATGGCATTGAAAGCGCAGATTGCTCTGGGCAACATAGACATTTTAACAATGTTTATTCTTCCAATATATGAGCATGGAATATTTTCCCATCTATTTGTGTCTTCTTCAATTTCTTTCATAAGTGTTCTGTAGTTTCTAGAGTATAGATCTTTGACCTCTTTGGTTAGTGTTATTCCAAGTTATCTTATATTTTGTTGATACTGTAAATGGAATTGATTTCTAATTTCTATTTCTACAGTTACATTATTAGTGTACAGAAAAGCAACTGATTTCTGTGCATTGATTTTGTATCCTGCCACATTACTTAATTGCTGTATGAGTTCTAGTAATTTGGGGGTGGAGTCTTTTGGGTTTTCCATGTAAAGTATCATGTCATCTGTGAAGAGAGAGATATTGTCTTCTTCTTTGCCAATTTGAATACCTTTTATTTCTTTTTGTTGTCTGATTGCTGTTGCTAGGATTTCCAGTACTGTGTTGATCAATAGTGCTGACAGTGGGCATCATTGTCATGTTCCTGATTTTAAGGGAAAAAATCTCAGCTTCTCTGCATTGAGAATGATATTTGTTGTAGGCTTTTCATAGACGGTTTTTATGAAGTTGATGAATGTTCCCTCAATCCCTACACTCTGAAGAGTTTTAATCAGGAAAGGATGTTGCATTTTGTCAAATGCTTTTTCTGAATCAATTGAGAGGATCTTACAGTTCTTGTCTCTTCTCTTATTAGAAAGCTTCTGCACAGAAAAGGAAACAGTCCACAAAACAAAGAGGTAACCCACGGAAAGGGATTAGATATCTCCAAATGACACTACAGATAAAAGGCTGGCATCTAAGATCTATAAAGAACTTCTCAAACTCAACGCCCCCCCCAAAAAAAA
>NW_023253031.1:0-3384 GCF_002007445.2 Ailuropoda melanoleuca
AAAACAAATCTGTAAAATTTAAGTACAGATTCTTACACTGCTGTGTCTTTTTTGTGTCAGAATGAAACCCAAATCTTTGCTATTTAATCCCAATACTGAGTTAAATTTGATGTAATTTTAACATATATGAAGACATACATACATACACAATGGTGAGGATGCCTTCCCACACCCGCACAAAAGCAAACCAGCACGTAACTATTCACTTTATTGAAGGCTTCTACCTTGAATTGATTTTCCACTTCATTCATATCTCTTTTCTCCATCAACTTATACATAGGTATCAACTCGTTCAAACCTTGGAACACCGGCATAATTTCAGTTTCACGTTTCAAGTACAGGGTTAAATCCAAGGCTTTTTCAATTGATAGCTTTCCATTGCTGGTCAAGAGACACCATGGTTAGTAGTTCAAACAAAAACCAGGAAATCAACTTTTTGTTTCAAAAGATATTTTAATCTTCCAGTAAAACATTCAGTCAGATAATAAATCCCCCCTTATTAACAGTGATCTTTATATAAGTATCTTTTCTTTCACACATAACGCTGGCTTATTTACCACTGTGGAGGAAGTTTCCTGAATAATAATGGAGCCAATCCTAACTCGTGAAGACAAAATGGAGACAGGTCAGCGTCTGTCCCTCTAAGAAACCACAGATTGGGTGCTCAACAGCTAGAGGAAGATGGCGATTTTTATCAAAACCAGTAATCTTGGTCAGAGAGACGGCCGCTCGGTCAAAGGCTGAGTGTCTGCATTAAACACATTCTTGTCTCCATTTCAGAAGGAAGTGAATATAGATAAAAAGCCTTCGTTATGGAGGGCAGGTGTTCAAAGTCTCAGTGGCAGGGTATATGTTAAGTACAAAACCCTCCAAGAATTAAGCAACAGTATTACGGAGGGAAATAGTCTCAGGTAGGCAGAAACAGCTTGATAAACCACTTCTATATTTATCCCCCATTGCTTTTTGCCACCCTGAGAGGTCCAGCAAATGAAGAACTCAACATTTAGAGCAAAGGGACATAGGAAATGAGAATTATAGAATCGTTTCTTCCCACCTGGGTGACTCCCCTGGGAACTGCAGCTCTGCCTAAATACTGAAGAAGTTTGAGTTTCAGGCTTAGGAACCATTTCCTTAAAAACCATTGTCAAAAGGCAAAAAATCAGAGTGGGAACCCTGTCCTCAACAACTCAAACATCATGTGGCTGGGCCACATTTTAGGAGCTCTAGTCCCTAAAGCTTGCACGAAACTCAGGCATCCAGTTAGAGCAGTGGGGGGATAGAAATCCTTTAACCCAAGAGACAAAATTGCCAACAACTCGGTACCGAGCCATGTAGTCTCCTAAGAAGGCTTCAAAAACGTGAAAGACCCAGCAGGGCAGACCCCTCCTGAGCGCCAGCACGGTCAGGAAAGCTACAGGACAACGCTTTACGCACAACGGTCTGCTCCATGAGGTTGGTCTCCTGGTTTTCCACACTTTTGCATCAGTCCGATCTAAGTTGTTAGCAAGATGAAAATACAGATTACTTGCGTTAGCTTACTCTGTAGACACAGAGGTTAATCCTAACTAAAAGCAACCTTGGAATTTAAGAACAACTTAGGGGAAAACACCATCCAGCTTCTTACTAGCAAGTGATCATTTTCATCTTTAGAAATCAAGCATTTGAATGCTGACAGCCACTTTCAGAAATAAACNTTAGGGGAAAACACCATCCAGCTTCCTACTAGCAAGTGATCATTTTCATCTTTAGAAATCAAGCATTTGAATGCTGACAGCCACTTTCAGAAATAAACCAAGACCTTGAGGAGTCTGTTACCTGACGAGCTGAAATGCATTGTTGATGAGACTGGCCCGATCGTTGCTGCTGATTGTCGTGTGTGCTACTGTTAAAAGGCCAGTCAAAGAATCCCATCCGTCATCCTCGTAATGCACAATGTAATACCCGTTCATTCCAACATTAAATTTGATCCATTCTACCTCTTCCGGGAGGATGAGCACATCTAGAGCAAATAAAATAAATCACAGCTTCACTTTCTCTCTTCACTGAGCAGAGACTGGACAAAGAAACTAAAGGCAAGTTTAATATCGAACAATTTTAATACTGAAATGAGTTTCATATTGAACACATTTCTTTTAGAAAAAGAAAAGTCCATTCCAATAGGCAACAGCCAGCACTAGCTTTAGACACCAATTTTTTGAGATTAATAGATTGAGGAGAAGAATCCAGCCATGTTTCAGGCTACACATAGGATACGATCTGGCAGTGGCAACAAAGGAAGGGGGAATTTCCACTAGTAATCCCTCTCTCTTAGCATTATATAACTCAACTGCTTTAATCTCTATCTGGCAAGACACTGGCTTTCTTTTTTGCCACCAGAGAATATTTTGAAACGTCTATCTTCACCAGAAATTGAAAGGCAACAATTTGCTGAATATAAAGGTTGACCTGATCCTTCTGTTTTAACCCCCATAAACAGTAAAACTTTGCAACTAAGTCTTATACATTTCCAGTTTCTTCTTGACTTAACGTAGTTATTTCTACGGTAAATTACCTGTTTTTGTCTTCAGCAAAAATCTTTGGATGGAGTCTGATTTGCTGGTAATGAAGGTCAATGGAACATGCCACAGGTATCTTAAAGAAAGGACAGATTATTTGTTGATTCAATTCAACAAACAGTTATTAATCATCTGTCATATGCCAGACAAGGGCTAGTTTAAAAGGCTGTATGAAAACTNAGTCAATGGAACATGCCACAGGTACCTTAAAGAAAGGACAGATTATTTGTTAATTCAACAAACAGTTATTAATCATCTGTCATATGCCAGACAAGGGCTAGTTTAAAAGGCTGTATGAAAACTACTATAGACAAGAGGTCAAGATGTCACCAGCTTGTTTTCCAGTTTTGCAAGGGGTGCCGGCCCAAGCACTATTCATTCTTCTCGGACTTCTTCAGTAGAGCTGGGAATTTGGGCTCCAGCGAACCCTGGCATCCTCTGCGGAGATGGCTGATTGGAGCTCAGAGGTCCTACCTTACAGACTTGACCACTGTAATCGGCACAAATTGCCACCATAGGACTCCTACATCATTTAAGAATAAAATATCACTTCAGTGGAATTCCAGTCAATGATGCACAAGCCAAATCTCATCATGAAGAAACAGCAGAAAACAAAAACTGGAGGACATTCTATTAAAAAAAATTGGTCCGTGCTCTTCAAAAATGCCAAGAGCAAGAAAGAAAAAAGTTGAGGAACTGTTTCAGGAAAGGAAGAAAAAAATACGACTGAACATGTGTGACAATACACCGTGAGACTACACGGAATCCTGAACCAGAATTTTTCTTCTTTTGCTATAAACATAGTATTAGGAAACCTGGAAGAGTTAAA
>NW_023253032.1:0-7841 GCF_002007445.2 Ailuropoda melanoleuca
AGATGGAAATGACCATTTCTAAATTTTTAAAGATTTTGAAAATATCAAAGAGAGGCAGTAATGAAAGATCAGCGCGATGGGAAACAGAACTCACTGTATAAAGATAAAAGGTGGTGGGAGTTAGGGAAGTGTGTAGATAAGGGGGTACAAATTATGGCCCTACCCTCAGCAGGGTAATAAACAACCTTGGTTAGCTGGGGACTGCCCCTGTTTTACCATTGAAAATACCAAATCTTAGGAAACTGTCTCAAGCAAACTGGGAAAATTGGTCACCCTGGAACAGCCAAAGCCAGTGTAATGTCTATTTCTGAGAATCTCAGTCACACATTCACTTCAAAAGGATTTTATTTTCTAGGTTTTGGATAATGTAATTTTACAAATTCAACTTTAAACTCATGCTCTCCTTCTTTAAGACTATCACAGAGTTCAACAATCCAATTGGGAAGTTTTTCCATGGAGTAGGTGGGAAATAATGGGATCATTGAAAAAGTTTTCCATAAACATTCACTCAGCTGGATTCTAAGCTCTCCCATTGTAATGAGTTGTATGCTTGAAAACTGTTAATAAACCATAGGATCTTACAAACAATAGAAAGAGCTCAGATGTCCATCAATAGATGATTGGATAAAGAAGATGTGAGATAGATAGAAGATAGATAGATGATAGATTGATATATAGATAGAATGAAATATTTCTCAGCAATAAAAATAATGCAATCTTGCCATTTGCAACGATGTGAATAGAAGTAGGGGTGTTATGCTAAGCAAAATAAATAAGAGAAAGACAGATACTGTATGATTTCACTCATATGTGGAATTTAGAAACAAAACAGATGAAGATAAGAAAAGGACATATCTCCAAAGGCAAGAGAAACAAGAGAAAAAATGAACTTGTGGGACCTCATAAAGGTAAAAATCTTCTGCACAGCCAAGGAAACAGTCAATAAAACTAAGAGGCAGCCCACGGAATGGGAGAAGATATTTGCAAATGAAACTACAGATAAAATACTGGTATCCAAGATCTACAAGGAACTTCTCAAACTCAATACACACACAAAAAAAAACAAACAAATCAAAAAAATGGGCAGAAGATATGAGCAGACTCTTTTCCAAAGAAGACATACAAATGACTAAAAGGCACACACACACACACACAAAAATGTCAAAATCTTTAGCCATCAAGGAAATTCAAATCAAAACCACCTTGAGATACTACCTTACGCCAGTTAGAATGGCAAAAATTGACAAGGCAGGAAAGAACAAATGTTGGAGAGGATGTGGAGAAAGGGGATCCCTCCTACCTTGTTGGTAGGAATGCAAGGTGGTACAGCCACTCTGGAAAACAGTGTGGAGGTCCCTTAAAAATTAAAAACTGAGCTACCCTATGATCCAGCCATTGCACTACTGTGTATTTAACCCAAAGATCTAGATGTAGTGAACAGAAGGGCCACATGCACCCCAATGTTCATAGCAGCATTGTCCATAACAGTAAATAATGGAAGGAGCCCTTCAACAGATGACTGTATTAAGAAGATGTGGTACATACATACAATGGAATATTTCTCAGCCATCAAAAAGAACAATTTCTCAACATTTGCAGAAACATGCACAGGACTGGAGGAGATAATGATAAGCGAAATTAGTCAAGCAGAGGAAGACAATTAACATATGGTTTCACTCATTTATGGGACATATGAAGTAGGAAGATCAGTAGGAGAAGAAAGGTAAGAAGGAAAGAGGGGTAAAGAGAAGGGGGAATGAAGCATGAGAGACTATGGACTCTGGGAAACAAACTGAGGGCTTCAGGGGGGGTGGGGGAATGGGATAGGCTGGTGATGGGTATTAAGGAGGGCACATACTGCATGGTACATTGGGTGTTATACACAAGTAATGAGTCATGGAACTTTACATCAAAAACTAGGGATGTACTGTATGGTGGCTAACATAATATAGAAAAAAATAAACTAAAAAAATAAAGAAAAATTTATTTCAATTTTGGGGATTACTCCTCCTTGTCATTATTGATCAGTACCCAGGCAATATGCACTTGTTTTAATAAGGACCTTGAAGAAAGAGAAGTTAAGGAATTGATTCCATTTACAATAGCACCAAAACTCATACAATAAATCAGAATTAACATAACCTGAGATGTAAAGGATCTATATTCTAGAAACTATAGATCACTGTTCAAACACATTGAAGAAGACACAAAAAGATTGAAAAATATTTGATGCTCATGAATTGGAAGAATTAGCATAGTTAAAATGTCCATGCTACCCTGAGCAATCTACACTTTCAATGCCATCCTGATCAAAATACCAATGACATTTTTCAAAGAGCGGGAACAAACAGCCTTTAAATGTGTTTGGAACCAGAAAAGGCCCCAAATCACCAGGGAATTGTTGAAAAGGAAAAACAAAGCTGGAGGCATATGTTGCCCGATTTCAAACTGTACTAAAAAGCTGTGATCACAAAGACAGCATGGTACTGGCACAAAAAGAGACGCAAAGACCAATGGAACAAAATAGAGAACCCAGAAATGGACCCTCGGCTCTTTGGGCAACTAACCTTTGACAAAGCAGGAAAAGACATCCATTTGAAAAAAGACAGTCTCTTCAATAAATGGTGCTGGGACAATTGGACAGTTACATGCAAAAGAATGAAACTTGACCACTCTCTCACACCAGACACAAAGATAAACTCTAAATGGATGAAAGACCTTGATGTGAGATAGGAATCCATCAACATCACAGAGAAGAACATAGGCTGTAAGCTCTTTGACATCGGCCACAGCAACTTCTTTCATGACATATCTCCAAAGGTAAGAGAAAAAAAAAAAAGAAAAGAAAAGCTTCTGCACAGGAAACAGTAAAACAAAAACAAAGATAACAAAAACAAAAACAAAACTAAGAGGCATCCCATGGAATGGGAGAAAATATTTACAAATGACACTACAAATAAAAGGCTGGTATCCAAGATCTATAAAGAACTTTCTCAAAAACAATACACGAGAAACAAAAAAAACAAATAAAAAATGGGCAGAAGATATGAACAGACACTTTTACAATGAGGACATGCAAATGGCTAACAGACACATGAACAAATGTTCAAAATCATTAGATATTGGGGAAATTCAAATCAAAACCACACTAAGATACAACCTTACGCCAGTTAGAATGGCAAAAATTGACAAGGCAAGAAACAACAATTGCTGGACAGGATGTGGAGAAAGGCGGTCCCTCTTCCACTGTTAATGGGAATGCAAGGTGGTACAGCCACTTTGGGAAACAGTGTGGAGGTCCCTAAAAATGTTAAAAATTGAGCTACCCTATGATCTAGCCATTGCACTACTGGGTATTTACCCCAAAGATACAGATGTAGTGAAGAGAAGGGCCATATGCACCCCAATGTTCATAGCAGCAATGTCCACAATAGCTAAATCATAGAAGGAGCCGAGATGCCCTTCAACAGATGACTGGATTAAGAAGATGTGGTCCATATATACAATGGAATATTACTCAGCTATCAAAGAGAACGATTACCCAACATTTGCAGCAACATGGACAGGACTGGAGGAGATAATGCTAAGTGAAATAAGTCAAGGAGAGAAAGACAATTATCACATGGTTTCACTCATTTATGGAACATAAGAAATAGCAGGGAGATCAGTAGGAGAAGGAAGGGAAGAATGAAATGGTGTAAACAGAAGGGGGGATGAACCACAAGAGACTATGGACTCTGGGAAACAAACTGAGGGCTTCAGGGAGGAGGGGGTGGGGGAATGGGATAGGCCGGTGATGGGTATTAAGGAGGACACATATTGCATGGTGCACTGGGTGTTATGCACAAGTAATGAATCATGGAACTTTACATCAAAAACTAAGGATGTACTTTATGGTCACTAACATGACATAATAAAAAATTTTAAAAATAAAGAAAAAATTGAAAAACAAAAACAAAACAGAACAAATAGGATCTTACAAAAGTTATATCAAAATAAAGAATTGAAAATCGCTTTATAACAAAGACTTCTGGAAAGTAAAGAACAGCTTGTTTGGCAATAGGTGGATCCTGGAGACAGCAGGCAGGAGTTTTAACCTCATTTTGCCATTTGCTGCACATTCTCTTGGGAGCCTATTGCCTGCTTCTTTGTCAATATTTGCCCAAATGGATCTTCCAAGTGAAGCTACCTATCTAGATCCTTCAGGAAGAGCTCTAAGATTATTACAGATAACTCCAATCTCTTCTACTTACTCTTACCTCAGGTATCTAGTAGTAGTTATACTATTTTATGGGGATTTATTTGTTTTTGATTTATTACTTTATGTGTCTGATTTATATCTCTGCAATCAGAAAGAAAGCTTTTGAAGTTGAAATATTTTATATTTCTCTTCTATTTCTTGCTCTACTCTAACTCCTTATCTATACCAAATACACGACCTGCAATATTCAAAATAACTTCAGTTCACTCATTTATTAAAGGGAGAAATGTCAGTAAAAGATGTTTTTAAATATTAAATTCTATAATTTTGGTGTACAGTTCATTAGTATTAATTATATTCACCTTGTTTTGCAATCTCCAGAGCATTTTTATCTTATAGTGCTGAAATTCTATACCCATTAAACAATTTCCTATTTCTCTACCCACAGTCTAGGAAAACCACAATTGTGCTTTCTGATTCTATGAGTTTGACTATTCTAGATAACTTCTATAAGTGTAATCGTAGAGTATTTGTCTTTTTGTAACTGGGTTATTTTATTTAATGTAATGTCCTCAAGGTCCATCCATGTTGTAACATATGTAGGAAAATCCTTCTTTTTAAAGGTTCAATAATATTCTATTGTGGGATAGCATATTGTGTTTACTCATTTATCTGTTGATGTTCATTTGAGTTGCTTCTACCTTTTGGCTATTGTAAATAATGCTAGTATGAACACTGGGGTGCAAATATCTCTTTGAGATCTTGCTATCAATTCTTTTAGATATATACCCTGAAATATAATTTCTGTAAAAGTATTTGGGTATCAAATAAATGCAGATATTTTCAAAACACTTAGAAAATAAAAGTCTATCACAGATTCTTATATATGTTGGGCAGAATGTACATATCAAATAAAGCTATATTTCTGAGACATATTTAAAGAAGCATAGACCATTTTATACATTGAAAACCCATTTTAAACAACCTTGGTAGTTAAACTTTTATGTTAATTAAAGAAATGAGGCATTCTAAAAAAAAAAAACCCAGATATATTAAGTATTCCTATCACACCACTAATAGCATATACTAACCTAAGTTTAGTTGACTGTGTGCTAAACTCCAATTCATGCATATTTGATATAAAATAAATCAGNTTGGGCAGAATTTACACATCAAATAAAGCTATATTTCTGAGACATATTTAAAGAAGCATAGACCATTTTATACATTGAAAACCCATTTTAAACAACCTTGGTAGTTAAACTTTTATGTTAATTAAAGAAATGAGGCATTCTAAAAAAAAAAAAACAGATATATTAAGTATTCCTATCACATCACTAATAGGATATACTAACCTGAGTTTAGTTGACTGTGTGCTAAACTCCAATTCATGCATATTTGATATAAAATAAATCAGATAAGAATCAAGCAAAAAATATACATAGATTAATCATCAAATTAGCATCCCCTCTTTTGGACTGAATTATAATCAATGATTTTTTTCCCTTGCAATGTGCCTAAAAAAGAACTAAAGAAGTTACTCAGTTCAGACATATTTCTACCTAGGACATAATTTCATGGTAACTATAAAAATTAGAATGTCTACAAATACTTACTTTAGTTCTTTGCAGGGTATCATCATGTCAAACAGTGACCTGTGTTCAATCACTAGAAAAATTGAAAATAAAGATAATAATTATTTTCAGTTGCAATCAACAGACTTTTTTATGTTTGCATAAATATTATTAATTATACTTAAGATCAATCAAAATGTTCCCTGTCTCAAAAACAAGAGGCCCAAAGGGACAGTATCTCGGACCCAGTTTCTCATGGTTAGAATAATATGGATCTCAGGGGAGCAATTAAAAAAACACTGCACTTATTGCTAATTACAATGTGTCATTTCTCTATGACACCAAGCTGTATCCTGAAATAATATCTTTACAGAGTAGGAAATCTGAGTAATGAGAGATACTGACAATGTCTTACAGAGACAAAAAGATATTCAAAGCACAGATGGATGGACATTGTTATAAAAGCAATTATATTGCCTGGACAATGAAAATATCTTTCCCAATAAAAAGTGAACATAAGAAGGAATGGAAGGGAATGGATTCAAAACAAAGGTCGTAAAATTTAATTTAACCCTCTAGACCATGAGGGTGAGGGAGTCTGTACATAAACTATAGGATGACATTTGATTCTAATTAATGTAACAAAGTTCTCAAAGAAATTTCTTTCTGAACTGATTCACATTATTTGGAAATCTGTCCAACATTTTGGTGTTGTTTATGCATTAACATACACAAATTAACTTATGCATGTGATGTACTCACAAGGAAAGAGCATCATCTCTGTCTCTCTACTATATATCCTCATAGATTCAAATGTCTATTGGAATTCAAAAAAATTTCATGTTTGGCATATATGCTTCTTTCCTCTATTTGTTTATCTCAGAGAAAAAGTACACAGGTGATATTAGATCATTTTGACAGTCTTTTAAAACTGCCAGGCAGAGATCTAAAGCTTATTTTATGTTTATAATAAACATGGAATTCCTAAATGTTATCCAAGTATATCAGACTGTCGAAAAGAAAGGAAGGAATGGGAACGGGTCATATGTAATAGTAGTCACATGGCCAAGTAGAAATGAAATACTTAGACTATAAAGAATGAACCAGTGGACATAACTTGCTTTGGTAATATTTTTGAGAGTAAAATAGCCTACTTCCTCTTATAATGATGAAAATGATTGTCAATATATCACTTTGAATAAATACCCTAAAATAATACGTGACAGTTATAGGTACAATGATCAACTGGACAATGGATCAGAATAACCTAAAATTAAAAATTTGGTGTGCAAGGGTCTGCTCTGGGATCTGAACAAAGCTGGCCCTGCCAACACATTGCCATTAACTCTGCCATTAGCAGGGCCCAGGGAAAGTCTAAGACTGTGAGGAGGGAAACAGGATGGATGGGTCTCTATCAGTTTGCTTTCCCTGAACTTTCTCTCTCTCAGCATTTCTATCAGTTCTACTATCTGGACTTTTGGTATAAAATACCATACATTGTCACATTCTTTCTTTAAGTCTGTTAAGTTGAAGTCATATATCTAAAACAAAACTAGAGTGTGCACAAGGGGTTAGTTTTATGATATTTGTGGTGGAAGTGTCCCTCTGACATTATGCAAGCATCTTCTTTATCTAACAAAGAAAATGTTGTTTGCTTTATTTCCTATGTATTGTAATAGAATAACTATACCAGTTTTCTTTTGCTTAGTCTTACATGGTGTATAATTTTCCATCTCTNACTATACCAGTTTTCTTTTGCTTAGTCTTACATGGTGTATAATTTTCCATCTCTATATTGATATGTTTTCTAGCCTTCATTTGAAATTATGTAAATGGAAAAATTTGTTTAAATAAAATTTTGAAAATTTAATTTTAGCATTTTTATTTATTTGCATTTAATATAATTCTGTTTACATTTGTGTTTGCTTTTTGGATACATTTGGATACGTTTACTTTCCATTTGGTCCATTTATTTTGTGCTTCCTCCTCTCTTTTTGATTAGTGCATTTTATTATCCCAATTTTTCTCTTCATTACCTGAATAGCTCTGCATTCTTTTATATTTTT
>NW_023253033.1:0-2634 GCF_002007445.2 Ailuropoda melanoleuca
CTTCTGCTTGTATTATCTGCTCCCTTTACTTACCTCTCAGGCCAAGGGATCACCAACCACTACTCACCTTCCTTAAATCCTACCCACATCTTAAATTCTTGCCAAATTACCCCATTTAAGGGTGTTGTCTCTTCCAAACAGGACCCTGACAAACACCATCTCCACATTTTAATACTAAAAACAAGACAAAACCCATACATTTCCCAGTTTCCTTATTTGCTTGAATGCAAACATGAGCTAGATTCCACCAATCAGATGCAACTTTCTCGGATTTGCATTCGGACCTGACTTTTGCGGGGATACAGGTGGGGTACAGGGCATCCCTCTGCTGTCATAGATTATTGTAGAGGGAGTGTGTCAGTGACGTTCATTCAGGGAAGCAGAACCATGGTGAGTATATGAAAGAAGGATTTATTGTAGGAATTGGACAGTACACAATTGGAAGAAGGGCTGGGGCAGTAAAGATCCCCTCCAGCATTGGAAGATCAGGGAAAAGCCTGGTGGTTCTGCAGCACTGGGGCAGGCGAACAAGTCAGACCTTGTGGGAAGCCAAGCACACCCAGCTGCTAGAACGGGACCCTGAAAGGCTGGTGTTGAAGACTATGGAAAGCTGTTCCCTCATCCTGGCTATCATCTCTGAGTTCATAGCAAAGAATTTGATGGTGGGCCTGCAATTGCTTTGTTGTTAGTCAGAATTGCCAGCTGTTGGGAAGGACTGGGAATGGGGCCAGAAAGAATGACTACAAACAAACTGGATCGCATTGGCACCTCTGTGTCTGTCTCTCACATGGTCTCTAACCACAGTGACCGGCGGAGAGCAATGGCTGCCGCTTCGCTTCTAACTTTCCAAATCTCTTCCCTATTTCTCCTTTGGCTACCTCTCACCCAGAGCCATACCATTGTTCGGCAGTCTTTCAGGGAGTTTTTGAGTCTGCATTTCCATTAGTGGTCACTAGATGACAGCAGGACACTGATTAGAAATGGGATGTTAGGCAGCACAGATTCGGTTGGCTCTCTTGCCCGAGGCTGAGTTGGCTGCCTTTGAAGATGTCCACATAGGGTTTGACAAATCTCTATGAAGCTTTCCCCTGTGGCCCCAGGGTTATGCCAGCTTGTCACTGATATTTTGACGTCATCTGGACTGTCATGTAACTCCACCTGGCCTTGCTGGACAGGCCACAGCAGCAGAAGAATTTGTTAGCATGATTCAGGTGGTGTGTGGCATGGTGAGGACAAACCCCTGGAAAATGGTGACCATCTGATCAGCAAGGCTTCCAAAAGGGATACTGCATTCATTTTGTCCGTTTTACCTGCAACTAAATTCTTGCTCCAACTGGCACCTGAAGATACAGAATTCCTAATCTATTATGAACTAAGGATGATTATTCTTCCCTTCAGAAGAAAAGGAAAGCCTCTATTTTAGAAACAAAGCATGGGTGTCATCAGTTGTAAAACAAAAGGCTTGTCTATATAATCGGGCTTGTGAAGAGATTCATTAGAGGGACAAATCTTATAATTTCACCTCTGCACTCTCTTTTTTTTTTTTTTAAGTTTTATTTATTTATTCGACAGAGATAGAGACAGCCAGCGAGAGAGGGAACACAAGCAGGGGGAGTGGGAGAGGAAGAAGCAGGCTCATAGTGGAGGAGCCTGATGTGAGGCTCAATCCCATAACGCTGGGATCACGCCCTGAGCTGAAGGCAGACGCTCAACCGCTGTGCCACCCAGGCGCCCCTGCACTCTCTTTTTATAAAATATTTGGTAATGAAAATTAAACACCAACAAGAGTATATAACATGTAAAGTATAAAGAATAAAATAAAAGCCTCAGTCTCTTGAAAGAAGAATGACTGATTCACTCAGCAAGCTGCAGGAAATCTGTAAGGACAGAAATGCGTAAAGATACATTTAGTCATTGGTCTCTCCACGCTTTCCCTGTTGGCTAGGCATTTTTCTGCATTTCGATTTACCCAGCATAACTTCAATGGTTTATTGTTTTAATAATACCTTCTGCAATTCTCTAAATTCCTATGCCCTTTTATCTTTTTGTCCCATGCCTGGCAAAATCTTTATCCTGGATAAACCCAACTACATGCTCCATTCATGTCTGCAAAAGCACAGCTGAACAATGATGACAGAAGTCACACAACAGAGAAGATTGTCCCTACTACAAACTCATGATTATTGAGTTCAATCCTGCTGGATTTATCTGGGCAGTTCATGGTCTTGCTCTATGAGGCTATCTCCTTAAACTTCCAATCTTCCTGGCTCCCCTCTGTATCCCCTCAAACATCCCAAAACCTTCCCCTTTGCTCTAAGTCATTACCTCATCCCTTACTTCACAAAGAAAATAGAAGCAATTAGGGAAGCTCTCTTCCCACTTCCAGACATTCAAACTCAAGCTCCACCGTGCTCCGTATCCCTGTTACGCTGGCACAGAACTTTATACTGGGCGGGTCCCCCCATGCATTACACTTCATCGCAGTGATAATCATGCGAAGTGGGTCTTATCATTTCTTTTTCTTTTTTCTTTTTTTTTTTTTAAAGATTTTATTTATTTATGCACAGAGACAGATAGAGACAGCCAGCGAGAGAGGGAACACAAGCAGGGGGAGTGGGAGAGGAAGAAGCAGGC
>NW_023253034.1:0-11455 GCF_002007445.2 Ailuropoda melanoleuca
AAAAATATGGAGCCAAGAAAGTTTAAAATTGATAGAAGTTTTCTCTGGTTTAGTCCTATTGCTTACCCTCTCTCGAATAAATATCCCTCAAATATCCTCTTCCTCTTCTTGTCTCTCTCCAAGATAGCAAGTGAAAATTAGCGCTTGTACTGGGATGTGGGCAGGGATGATGCCTCCATGCCTTTCAGGAAGTAGAAAAAGGAGCCTTGGATCCATATGTGAATATCCTTTTTCTATCCACCTTGATGATGTCACATGGCAGCCTACATTTTGGATAGGCTGTTGGCATTTCCATCTGAAGTCTGCACTTGGGAACTCAGAGCTACTCTGATCAATGAAGTATGAGATGGGTGTCAGCTGTGGATGACAGGATTGGACAAAAATAAATAAAATTTGTGGGTGCTGGATAATTAATAAAGTAATTGTGGAAATCAGAAATTAGAAGTCAGTTTCTCACCTACCCTTGATCCATGCTTTGAAAAGTCAAACAAAACTCAGGGTCTATCCATACAAGTCCATCCTGTGGTCAGTTTCTCTGTCAATAGGGGTAATGCTAGTACATTTTCTCAAGTGGTAAATCATGATAACTGAGTCTCATTACACACAAATGTAATGTGTTTATTTTTTATGTATTCATTTATTCATCAATGTATTTACTAAAATATTTTGGATTACTTATATTGTTGGGCTCCATACTAATATCTGATGATTGAGAAATCAATGACAATATCCCTCTTCTAAAGAATGCAACCAGAGAAAAAACTGGAAAGACACTACATGATTACAAATTGGAAGAGGGGATTAAAAGAGAAAGATTTATTTTTTATTTTATACTTTGCTATAAGGTCTCAAGCAAATAGATTAAACAAAAACAACGATCTAGAAGTAACTAACACTATGTATCACTATGTATTACTCCACTAACTGATAATTCAATAGCTAGGAATGTGGAGCATTTTGTGTTCGTGTGTATGTAACTTATGTTTTCATTTATTCTCCATTTGGGAAATCAGTAGTATCTAGTCAATAACAGAAAAGTCACTGGTAATCCCGCTAATAGACAAAGATCCATATATAAACTCATACATATTGCTTCTCAAATCTTAACATCTGTTAAAAACTCACTTGGAGAAAAGGATTCCATAGTCTGAACTCTAAGAAGTTTCTGCCTCTTTAACTAAATAAATGATGGGAGAAAAGCATTGAGGAGGATGAAGAATCACCTCTGGTATTTTAGGATACCTAATGCCATCCTATTAAACAAAATTCATCAATGCTTTATTAGTTTCCTAGAGTGGCCATAACTAAGGACCACAAATAGAATGGCTTAAAACAATAGGAAGTTATTATTTCATGGTTTTGGAGCCAAGGAGTATAATATGAAGCTATCAGCAGGACCATGATCCTGAAGTTTGTAGGGGAGGACTCTTTCTTGCCACTTGCTAGTTGATGGTGGTTCCCAGGTAGTCTTTGGTATTGGTGGCTTATAGCTGCATGTACTTCTATCTAAGTGTATGTTGTCAAGTGACATTTTACATATGTGTCTCTGTCTCTACATGGAGTTTTCCTCCTCCTTTAAGGACACCAGTCATATTGCTTCAGGNACGATAGCTACTTATCCACATGGACAATGGAAACTGATGTTTTCCTTTCATTTTTGACTGATGTTTCTCATGAATCCTAACTTTGCTAAAAATATGGAGCCAAGAAAGTTTAAAATTGATAGAAGTTTTCTCTGGTTTAGTCCTATTGCTTACCCTCTCTCGAATAAATATCCCTCAAATATCCTCTTCCTCTTCTTGTCTCTCTCCAAGATAGCAAGTGAAAATTAGCGCTTGTACTGGGATGTGGGCAGGGATGATGCCTCCATGCCTTTCAGGAAGTAGAAAAAGGAGCCTTGGATCCATATGTGAATATCCTTTTTCTATCCACCTTGATGATGTCACATGGCAGCCTACATTTTGGATAGGCTGTTGGCATTTCCATCTGAAGTCTGCACTTGGGAACTCAGAGCTACTCTGATCAATGAAGTATGAGATGGGTGTCAGCTGTGGATGACAGGATTGGACAAAAATAAATAAAATTTGTGGGTGCTGGATAATTAATAAAGTAATTGTGGAAATCAGAAATTAGAAGTCAGTTTCTCACCTACCCTTGATCCATGCTTTGAAAAGTCAAACAAAACTCAGGGTCTATCCATACAAGTCCATCCTGTGGTCAGTTTCTCTGTCAATAGGGGTAATGCTAGTACATTTTCTCAAGTGGTAAATCATGATAACTGAGTCTCATTACACACAAATGTAATGTGTTTATTTTTTATGTATTCATTTATTCATCAATGTATTTACTAAAATATTTTGGATTACTTATATTGTTGGGCTCCATACTAATATCTGATGATTGAGAAATCAATGACAATATCCCTCTTCTAAAGAATGCAACCAGAGAAAAAACTGGAAAGACACTACATGATTACAAATTGGAAGAGGGGATTAAAAGAGAAAGATTTATTTTTTATTTTATACTTTGCTATAAGGTCTCAAGCAAATAGATTAAACAAAAACAACGATCTAGAAGTAACTAACACTATGTATCACTATGTATTACTCCACTAACTGATAATTCAATAGCTAGGAATGTGGAGCATTTTGTGTTCGTGTGTATGTAACTTATGTTTTCATTTATTCTCCATTTGGGAAATCAGTAGTATCTAGTCAATAACAGAAAAGTCACTGGTAATCCCGCTAATAGACAAAGATCCATATANAGGATACTGCATTACATTTAGCCTTCATGTCACTCTAAGTTCCTCTTAGCTGTGAGTTTCTCAGACTTGTCTTCTTTTTTACAATCTTGACACTTTTGAGGAGTACTGTATTAGTCTGTTAGGACTGCCCTAACAAAACTTCATATACTAAGTAACTTAAATAACAAAAACATTTTTTTCACAATTTTGGAGTCTGGAAAGCTGAGATCAGGATGACAGCATGCTTAGATCATGATGAGAAAGCTTTTCCTGACTTGTAGACAACTGTCTTCTCATTGTGCCCTCAACTAGTGGGGACACAGAGAAGTTGTTCCTCTTATAAGGCCACAGTCCTATTGCATCAGGACTGCACCCTTGTGATCTCATTTAACCTTAATTACTTCTCAAAGATCCTACCACCAAATATAGTCATATTGGGGGTTAGAGCTTCAAAATATGAATTTGGGGGGACGCACAATTCAATCTATAGCAAGTACTGATTAAGTATTTTACTTAATGTCTCTCCAATGGGATTGACTTGATATTTTCCTCATTATTAGATTATGCTGATGTGTGTTGGGGAGGAAGAACACAAAGGTGAAGTCCTAATCTCATTGCATTATATCAATGGAATGGACGTGACTTAACCAATGTTGATATTAACCTCACTCACCTGGCTGAGATAGTGTTTGTTAGGTTCCTTCATGGTTAATGTATTCATTTTTCCCATTTTCACATTCGCCTCTTTGAGAGGAAATCAATATGAGTAGCCCTTAAGGAGTGGGGAGTTATGTTCTGTCTGCTTGAGGATAAAATATTTACAAGAACTATTTGGAATTCTTCTGTATGGAAATTTAGTCTGTTCTCTTGTATTTATATATTTGTTTATTTAATCATTTATTGTATCAGTATGGATTCATGGATATTTATTTTACAGGTTAGATTATACTTTAATACTACTTTATTATATTTTGTTGCCCAAATTACTCCAGTTTTGGCTCCTGTGTCTCCTGGCATATCCTCATCATGTGTATGTGTACATGTGAGGGGATGCTTGAGCAGTATTGTTTTTGGCATTACAAGATGCCCTGGGCTTATTTTGTATATTTATTGCCCTAGTGCTAGAACCCACTATTTTCCCAAGGAGATCTGATTTTTTGTATGTCAGATAATAGCAATTACTAGGTATCACTGTTATTTATTTTCAAATGAGTTTAATGTTTACTGTTTCTTCAAATTAGTTTAGGGTTTCAATTTATTANTTACTGCAATTTTTTTTTGCACACTATCTAAGAAACACTCAGAAATGTTGAGCTCACTATTCACTTTTATAATAATTTTATAATTCTGTAATTATATAACAATATATTTAATAATAATGATCTAGGCACTAAAAGTTTTTAAATCTCAAGGATAGATATGCATCAATACAGAAATTGTATTATTGTCTACCTATTTTAATAAGCAATTCAGTAATGTGAGCATTCTGAAGTTATAGATATTATTTGGAACTGCTTTTTATATAGTTTGAAATCTTGAATATTTGTTGAGTACCTATTCAACAGACACTATTAGATATATCAAGTTTATGGAGAACCAAAAATAATGCAAATCACTGATAAAGCTGAGTTACTTAACTCCTTCCCATTCTGAACCCCTAAAACATACAGACTTAGCCATCCTGTTAAGATGGCATCAGAAATCTATAGGTCCTCCACCTATGGACCCACCCAGATAAAACTTAAAATGCAGAAGAGAAAACCAGGATACATATTACTTATAGGCAGGGGGCTCCTAAACAGTGGGAAGAAGAAAAATGCTAAGCCATCCCAGCTAAAACTCACCAATCAAGAATTCAGCCCTCTTCTTTGGGAAGGAATGAGAGATGGAAAACAGGCCAGAAATTTTTAAGGATAGTGCCTCTTCACTGAAATCGAAAGGATGTATTTTTTTTCAAATGTCCTTCTCTCGTCCCCAAAGCAATTACTTGTTTTCATCTTTGAAGTATTGGGTAATTTATGCTCTCTTTGTTCAATATACAATGTAATAGGAGATTAGAAAAGTGACACAATTTGCTCAAAGTCTTACAACTAAGAGAGAATGAGGGCACAAATAATATAAGTAGGAAAATATTTAGCTCAAGGGTGAGACTTGCATGAACACATACAGCAAGTATACAAGAGTAACCTGGTAACAGAGCACAGGCACTGAAGCCTTTCTCTACTTTGAGGAAGACCCAAATGATATGATCTTTAAGAAAGTATCGATGAATAGTGCCATCAGAGAGCCCAACATTATCTTTTGCTTTTCAGAATTGCCATTATAATATAATCGTGTGTGTGTGTATAACACGACCTGTGTGTGTGTGTCTGTGTTTGTCTGTGTGTGTCTGTGTGTGTGTGTGTCCAATATACTAGATTAGGAATGTACGAATAAATAAATGTGTAAATTTATCTTTGGCTTGTATATCACATGAAACTCATACGCAGCTTGTCCCCTTATATTTTGGTTAGTAGTAATTCTACATCTCCCACTGTACAACTAACTACACAGTGGTATGCTCAATGAGGTTTGCTCTATTAGTAAGACGTTGAAACTTACCAAATAGGCTTCCTTGGGATTTCACAAATGTACAGCTTGTTAAATTAGTGAAATTAAATCAGTGAGAAAACAGAGATTGTTGCAGAGAGTCTACTACCTTGGGAAAAGAGAACATGCCAGTTGTTACAAATTGGAATTTGATTAAAAAAAAAAGAATATCCTCCAAGGGAACTTATCTTGACTTATTCATTAAATATTTGTTGGAAAATAGATCCAAATATTCTTATAATCTTCAGAATTGTCAGTCAACAAATGTATATAATACCTACCCTTCTTTACTAACATTGACAAGCAGCCATGGCCCAAGAGGCCCCATACAGTCTTGGGAGTAATAATTTTGATTTTTATTAGAGTCTTGCTTTCCCAGAGGACATCTTTTATGCTAAGCCTTATTTGCATGTTCTTATAAATAAAAATTCTTATTTTTATTAAAAACATGGTTTTATTGAAGAGGGATGAGATGCATATCCACATATAAAAAAACAGAAGCATTTTTCACATAAACAAATTAAACTCATATTTGATTATCAACTATTTTGGAATACATTCTGAATGAAATGATTCTCTAGGGAACCAATTGTTTTGCACCTTGTGCAAATTACCTCTTTTTTGTTTTCCATTATTTTTAATATTTATGAGCAAACTAGTCTCCATATGTAAGGGATTTATAGAGGAATACATTGTCCTCGATTATTCAGATTTATCTCCATTCTTTAACCTCAAAATAACACACATGATTGTGCCTTGTGGAATAATTTTGAAATTTTATTCAGAGCTTTTAATTATTTTTTCAGAATGAGTTCATTTTAACATTGTAAATTTTAATTTTTTTAAAGATTTTATTATTTATTCGACAGAGATAGAGACAGCCAGCGAGAGAGGGAACACAAGCAGGGGGAGTGGGAGAGGAAGAAGCAGGCTCCCAGCGGAGAAGCCTGACGTGGGGCTCGATCCCAGAATGCCAGGATCGCACCCCCAGCCGAAGGCAGAGGCTTAACGACTGAGCCACCCAGGCGCCCCTGTAAATTTTAATTTTTAAATGTTCGTAGTTTAGACTTTTCTTTGGTCCAAAGTATGAATATTACTATTTTAAGAAAAAAAACCAAATGTTTGGAAAACACAATTCCATACATTTGTGTTATGTGAAATCAGTCTCAGACATTAAAAATGTAGNACATTAAAAATGTAAAAAGACCCATACATATGATATGAATGGTTCAGTAGAGGCATAGTTGGAGTATATTAATCAAATCATTTTGTTTAAATTTTTATTTGAATTCCAGTTAACACACAGGGTAATAATTGGTTTCAGGTGTACAATTCAGTGATTCAACACTTCCACACAACAGCCAGCTCTCATCGCAAGTGTGCTCCTTAATCCCCATCACCTATTTCACCCCTCCCCCCCATTCTTCTCCCCTCTGGTAATGATCAGTTTGTTCTCTATAGTTAAAAGTTTGTTTCTTGGTTTTGCTTCTCTCTCTCTTTTTTATTTTCCTTTGCTCATTCATTTTGTTTCTTAAATTCCACATATTAAGTAAAATTATATGGTATTTGTCTTTCTCTTACTGGCTTATTTCACTTAGTATGATACTCTCTAGCTCTCTTCGAGTCATTGCAAATGGCAAGACTTCATTCTTTTTGATGGCTCAGTAATATTCATATATATATATATATATATATATAAATGATTCCCACCAAGAGTGTAAGAGCGCTCCCCTTTCTCCACATCCTTGCCAACACCTGTTGTTTCTTGTATTGTTGATTTTATCCATTTTGACAGGTGTGAAGTGATGTCTCATTGCAGTTTTGATTTACATTTCCCTGATGATGAATGATGTTGAGCATCTTTTCATGTGTCCGTTGACCATCTGTATGTCTTCTTTGGAAAAATGTCTATTCACGTTTTTTGCCCATTTCTTAATTGGATCATTCATTTTGGGGGCATTAAGTTTTATAAGTTCTTTATGGATTTTGGATACTAACGTTTTATCAGATATGTCAGTTGCAAATATCATCTCCCATTCCATTTTAGTTTTGTTGATTGCTTCCTTCGCTGTGCAGAAGCTTTTTATTTTGATGAAGTCCCATTCTATTATTTTTGGTTTTTTTTCCCCTTGCCTCAGGAGACATATCTAGTAAGAAGTTGCTAGAACCTATGTCAAGGAGGTTAGTGCCTATGCCCTCCTCTAGGATTTTGATGGTTTCCTGTATCACATTTAGATCTTTAATCTATTTTGGAACTTATGTTTGTGTATTGTGCAAGACAATGGTCTGGTTTCACTCTTTTGTATATTGCTGTACAGTTTTCCCAACACCATTTGTTGAAGAAACTGTCTTTTTCCCATTGGATAGTCTTTCCTGCTTTGTTGAAGATTAGTTGACCAAATAGTTGTGAGTTTGTTTCTGGATTTTCTAATATGTTCTATTGATCTACGGGTCATTGTGCCAGTACCATGCTGTTTCGATTCCTACAGCTTTGTAATATAACTCAAANATCTTTAATCTATTTTGGAACTTATGTTTGTGTATTGTGCAAGACAATGGTCTGGTTTCACTCTTTTGTATATTGCTGTACAGTTTTCCCAACACCATTTGTTGAAGAAACTGTCTTTTTCCCATTGGATAGTCTTTCCTGCTTTGTTGAAGATTAGTTGACCAAATAGTTGTGAGTTTGTTTCTGGATTTTCTAATATGTTCTATTGATCTATGGGTCATTGTGCCAGTACCATGCTGTTTCGATTCCTACAGCTTTGTAATATAACTCAAAGTCCAGAATTGTGATGCCTTCAGGTTAGCTTTTCTTTTTCAGAATTGCTTTGGCTATCTGGGGTCTTTTGTGGTTTCATACAAATTTTCGGATCATTTGTTCTAGCTGTGTGAAAAGTGCCAGTGGTATTTTAATAAGGATTGAATTAAATGTGTAGATTGCTTTGGGCAATTTAGACATTTTAACAATATTTGTTCTTCCAATCCATTAGCATGGAATGTTTTCCCATTTCCTGGTGTCATCTTTAATTTCTTTCATCAGTGTTTTATAGTTTTCAGAGTATAGATCCTTTACCTCTTTGTTAACCAGAGCATTTTAAAGAGAACTTGAAACGTATTTGTAAAATTTGAAGAAAAATGGAATTAAGACCCTTATGTTGGTCAAAACTAAATTAAAATATTTAATTCTTAAATTTGAATAATAATTGTATCTTCTGATGGTAGGTTAAAGTGTTTGGGATACGATTTAATATTTAAGACAGTAGAAATAAAGATACAAATTTTAACTCAATAGAAATTTTTCTCATAAATTGTTGAAATGTCAATGTTAAAACAGTGAGTAATTAAGAGCTCTTTGAGGTATCTCTTTGCCCTTAATACGTATTGACTTATGGTGGTCAGCTATTATATAAGATCCATGTGAGGGCCTCAAGAACATTTAAAAGGGGTGAGGGGGTTTGGAGAAAGAACATTAGAAAGGAAAAAAATCATTAAAATCACCCAAAGGTTTTCAATGTAAGCAAAATATATTATTTTTGACAATTCCTAAGAATGAGTATCAAGTAAATTTTAGTTTTTACAATATTGTTATTGGTGTGGTTTTGAGTCAGGAAAAATATCATGTGACACTTACAATGTAAATATCATAAATATTTCAATTAATAACAAGTCCCTGACACTGCTACTCTGTTGCTCAGTGTATAATTCATATAGCATTAATTGGAATATTTTTCACAGTTATGTCCAATCAGAAAAAAATAATTCAATTCAGATTTCTGGAGATATTTTTAGCTTTTTCCACTTACATTTAAAAATACAGAGTCTCAACATTGAGGCTTATTTACCTATATATTTTGTTTTTGTTATAGATAAGATCCATTATGTATTTATAAAAAATAATAATGCTTCCTCAAAAATAGTCACTATCAAATAGAATAGATAGACTATTAAAATTGCAATTAAAATAAGTGCTCAGCTGCAGACAACAGAAAACCTGGAGTACAGATGTTTCGGGCAGTCTGAGGACCTTAGTGTTCTGTACTTTATATAGTTACACATATTTCAAATAAACCTTGGAAATTTCAAAATGAAATAAAAAATTATAATTTCCTTTTCTTATGTCAATAATTTTAAAAAGAGGACCAGGAAATCCTTTGTACTTTGTTTTGTCTGTACTCTTAAATGCCTGCTTTTAGTTACCTTATTAACAAGTACTTTGCACTAAATATTATTTAAATAAAATTTGCTTTTATCAATTTAATGTAAGTGAATCAATGGCACTGAAGATCTTTTAAGGATTGAAAGATTTTTAAAATATTATTTTGACTGTAAAACCAATTGATTTCACATGATCGTCTTAAAAAAACTAAAATTTTAAGGAATGGAGTGTTCTTTGGTGATTCATTTTTAAAAACCTAAGTGTTATTGATTTTAGTGTAATTTAAATAATAGGAACATTAATTTTTTTCTTTCTACTAAAAATGATTTTGAATTAATAGTATTTGTCAATTTCTACACATATTTTACATAAATCTCACAACACATGCCCACACACACTCAACACATGACAGAAAAGCTCATGATTATCTGACTGAAAACATTGCATACAATTTCCACCTTTACCTAAGAACTCTACTTTTCATTTTAGGAACAAAGCAAAGTGAACAGTCCCTAAGTTTTTTATCTGCAAAATGTATGATCTGAATGCTTTAATTTTTTATTATTTTATTTATTTTTAATTTCAGAGCTTTTGAGCTAACTCTTGAGCTCAGATATATATTTTGGTTCCAAGCCTTAGGCTTCCAGCTAAGCCAAATCTATTTATGCTAACGATCTCCAACAGCTGCACTCTGCATTATCTGAGGCTTCTGGGAGGTCTTCCAAGGGAACTCCAAATAGAGCATATTGCAGCGATCTAGTCTGGAGTGCTGAAAGTAATGTCCCACCTGCAGTGATTGCTGTGCCACAGAAAACGTGGTAGCTACACAGTAGTCTAAATTGAGAGAGAGAGAAGGAAGAGGGAAAAGAGGGAGAGGGAGGGGGAGAGGGAGGGAGAGAGGGAGGGATGGAGGGGCTGAGGGAGGGAGAGAGGCCTATTCTATTGTTTCATCTTGTTCCGCTTCCATCTGCCTTCTGTGTATTCCTTGGCTTATTAACGATAATGCAAAGTGGTTGGCTGTCACCTCAACCACCCCAACCCATCAGGGGTCCCATTCTTTTCATATTCCGCCTCCTGCCTTTTATTGCTTCCTATGATGTGAGCAGCAGCCCATGGAAAGAACTGGAGTCAACCATACAACATCATTGCTATTAATGAGCTTAAAAAGCACAGTCCATGAAAATACACTGGTTCTGTAGGAGAAAAAAGAGTGGAGATTTTACCACCCATCATTCAAATGATGAATGAACAGGCCGAGATATTTCTGCAAGGCACATGAACAGTTAGAGCCTAAGAGGGTTGTTCAGAGAGCCTGCATCAATGAAACCACCACTCATGAAAAATGACTGCAGTGCCGTCCTTTATCGGCATTAATGGTGCTTAAAATGCATTCGTGAGCGTACACATATGCTTACACTTGTACGGAGATAGGAAAGCATTCACTCTCTCTCGATACTTTTTAACCACCAGATAGTGCAAGTGACTTCTGTAGTTCAGCTTCATAACTTTCCTAATAAAAATTGAAAAAGTTTTGTTACAGTTTGACAAATGATTCTATCTGCAGAAAACCCTTGGAACCATAACCATTTTTTACATAGAGATGTGCCAAGATGCTTGAAAATAATTTAGGCAGCTGACAGACTATTTTATTTGCTAGTTTAAGACATGGCCTTTAGCCATTTGCTTTACCTTCCTCCATTTGAATACCTGAGCCAGGAAATGACTATTACAATGATACAGAATTCCATCTGAAGGGTTATTTAAATAAACAAAACAGCAAGACAGAGAAGAGTCATTGTGACTTATTTATTATATAACCCAAAAGGTGCTAGAAATATTTTCTAGACAATGTAATACTTCCAAAGTGCATTATCTTTAATGAGAGTTTTTCAGATTTGAATTGATTTTCTGTATATTTTTAATCAGTTTCAGAAAACTGAGTTCAAAAAAACAAAAAAAGA
>NW_023253034.1:11527-12160 GCF_002007445.2 Ailuropoda melanoleuca
AAAACTGATTTTTTTATAGTCTAAAAGCCAATAGACTAAAATCTATGTGATTTCTATTAGTAAATGACAGTTCATGAAGGAAATAAAGTGGGCAACATGTTAATTTTGCCTAACTTGGCTTACCAACATTTTCAAAATCAAAGGATGCTCTTTAAGTCACATGCTGATACTCTTTTAACCAGTTTGACGATTCCCAGTATCCATTTCTGCTTATTCTATACATTGCATTTTGAAGGAAATAACCTTTTTTAAAAAAATACCATTCTTTCCCACTGCTCTTTAAGGCAGCTCTGTCATTAGTCAGTCATTTCTAGGTGCATGGCTTATTTCTGAAGTCTCTGTTATGTTTCGTTGGTCACAGTTTTCGTATTTGTACCAAAGTTTCACTGTCTCAATTTGTGTATTGCCCAGTAATATGCTCTCATTTTGTTATTCAGAAATGTGGAGATAAGCCATGGCCTTTTGTATAAATATAAAAGCATTTCAATTAAGAAAAAAAATGATGCTGGGATTAAATTGACACTTTGGATCAATTCGGAGAGTCTTAACATCTTTAAATAGAAAGAAACACTATTGAATTTTGATATTTTGAGTTTTGAGAACCAGCCTTTGATTTCATTAATTTTCTCTTTG
>NW_023253035.1:0-6505 GCF_002007445.2 Ailuropoda melanoleuca
CCATAATGCCGGGATCACGCCCTGAGCCGAAGGCAGACGCTCAACCGCTGTGCCACCCAGGCGCCCCTGAACAGTGGAACTTTTAAAAAAAATTTTATTTTTAATTATTTTTTGATTTAAAGTTTGATTATTCATTAGTTGCATACAACACCCAGTGCACCATGCAATATGTGCCTCCTTACTAACCATCACCAGCCTATCCCATTCCTCCAACCCCCTCCACTCTGAAGCCATCAGTTTGTTTCTCAGAGTCATAATCTCTCATGCTTCATTCCCCCTTTTGATAACCCCCCTTTTTTATCCCTTCCCTCTCCTACCGAACTTCCTAGTTCTTATGTTCCATAGATGAGAGAAACCATATGATAATTACCTTTCTCTGCTTGACTTATTACACTTAGCATTATCTCCTCCAGTTCCATCCATGTTGCAGCAAATATTGAGAAATCATTCTTATTGATACCTGAGTAATATTCCATTGTATAAATGGACTACAAATACTTTTTCTTTTTACTTTAAAGTTTTATTATATTATATTAGTCCCCATACAGTACATCCCTGGTTTCTGATGTAAAGTTCGATGATTCATTAGTTGCATATAACACCCAGTGCACCATGCAATACGAGCCCTTTTACTACCCATCACCTGTCTATCCCATTCCCGCACGCCCCACCCCTCTGAAGCCCTCAGTTTGTTTATCAGAGTCCATAGTCTCTCATGCTTCATTCCTCCTTCTGATTACATCCCCTTTCTTTATCCCTTTCTTCCCCTACCGATCTTCCTAGTTCTTATGTTCCATAGATGAGAGAAACCATACGATAATTGTCTTTATCTGCTTGACTTATTTCACTTAGCATTATCTCCTCCAGTGCTGTCCATGTTGCAGCAAATGTTGAAAACTCGTTCTTTCTGATTGACGAGTAATATTCCATTGTATACATGGACCATGACTTCTTAATCCATTCATCTGTTGAGGGGCATCTCAGTTCCTTCCACGATTTAGCTATTGTGGAAAATGCTGCTATGAACATTGAGGTGCAAATGGCCCTTCTCTTCACAATGTCTGTATCTTTGGGTTAAATAACCAGTAGTGCAATGCCTGGGTCATAGGGGAGATCAAATTTAACTTTTTAAGGGAGCTCCACACTGTTTTCCAGAACGGCTGTACCAACTTGCATTCCCACCAAAAATGTAGAAGGGATCCCTTTTCTCCACATCCTCTCCAGCAATTGCTGTTTCTTGCCTTGTCCATTTTTGTCATTCTACCTGGCGTAAGTTGGTATCATAGTGTGGTTTTTATTTGAAATTCCCTGATGGCTAATGATTTTGAACATTTTTTCATGTGTCTGTTAGTCATTTGTATGACTTCATTGGAAAAGTGTCTGTTCATATCTTCTGCCCATTTTATGATTTGTTTATTTGTTTCTCACGTATTGAGTTTGAGAAGTTCTATGTAGATCTTGGATACCAGTCTTTTATCTGTAATATCATTTGCAAATGTATTCTCCCATTCCGTGGGCTCTCTCTTAGTCTTTTTGACTGTTTCCTTGGCTGTGCAGAACCTTTTTATCTTGATGAAGTCCCACAAGTTCATTTTATCTTTTGTTTCTCTTGCTTTGGAGATGTGTTTTAAAAAGGTTGCTTTGGCCGATGTCGTAGAGGTTGTTGCCTGTGTTCTCTTCTAGGATTCCGATAGATTCCTATCTCACATCGAGGTCTTTCATCCATTTGGAGTTTATCTTTGTGTATGGTGTGAGAGAGTTGTCAAGTTTCATTCTTTGGCTTGTAACTGTCCAATTTTCCCAGCAACATTTATTGAAGACACTCTCTTTTTTCCACTGGATGTTTTTCCTGCTTTGTCAAAGATTAGTTGCCCAAAGAGCCAAGGGTCCATTTATGGGTTCTCCATTCTGGTCCACTGGTCTATATTTCTGTCTTTGTGCCAGTACCATGGTGTCTTTGTGATCACAGCTTTGTAGTACAGCTCGAAATCCATAATTGTGATGCCCCCAGCTTTGTTTTTCCTTTTCATCAATTCCTTGGGGATTCGGGGCCTATCTGGTTCCACAGAAATTTAAGGGCTGTTTATTCCAGTTCTTTGAAAAATGTCATTGGTATTTTGATCGGGGTAGCATTTAAAGTGTAGTTTGCTCTGGGTAGCATGGATATTTTAACTATGTTAATTCTTCCATACTCTGAGCGTGGAATATTTTTCCATCTTTTTTTGTCTTCTTCAATTTCTTTCAAGAGTGTTTTGTAGTTTCTAGAATATAGAACCTTTACTTCTCTGGTTAAGTTAATTCCAAGATAACATATGGTTTTTGGTGCTATTGTAAATGGGATGGATTCCCTAATTTCTCTTTCTTCAGTCTCATTATTTATGTATAGAAATGCAACTGATTTCTGAGCATTTGATTTTGTATCCCGCCATATTACTGAATTGCTCTATAACTTCTAATAGTTTGGAAATAGATTCTTTTGGGTTTTCCATACAGAGTATAATGTCATTTGCGAAGTGAGACATTTTGACTTCTTCTTTGCTGATTTGGATACCTTTTATCCCTTTTTGTTTTCTGATTGCTGTTGCAAGGACTTCTAATACTATGTTGAATAATAATGGTGAGAGTGGGCATCCTTGACATATTCCTGATCTTAAAGGAAAGGTTTCCAGCTTTTCCCCATTGAGAATGATATTTGTTGTAAGCTTTTCATAGATGGTTTTTATGAAATTGAGGAATGTAGCCTCTAGCCCTACCCTCTGAAGAGTTTTAATCAGGAAAGTATGCTGTATTTTCTCAAATGCTTTTTCTGCATCTATTTAGAGGATCGTATGATTTTTGGCTTTTTTCTTGTTGGTAGAATCTTTTACAATGATAGATTTATGAATGTTGAACTACCTTTGCATCCCAGGGATGAATCCCACTTTGTCATGATGGATAATCGTTTTAATGTACTGTTGGATTCTATTATCAAGGAACTTGTTGAGAATTTTGGCGCCCATATTCATTAGGGCAATCTGTCTGTAATTCTCCTTTTTGATGGGGTCTTTTCCTGGTTTGGGGTTTAAGTAATATTGGCCTCATAGAATGAGTTTGGTAGCTTTCCTTCTGTTCCTTTTTTTTGAAATATCTTTAGTAGGATAGGTATTATTCTTTCTTTGATTTTTGGTAGAATTCCCCAAGAAATCCATCAGGCCCTGATGTTTTGTTTTTTGGAAGATTTTTAATCACTGTTTCAATCTCTTCATAATTAATTGGTCTGTTTAAGAAATAAATTTCCTCCTGTTTCAGCCTTGGTAGTTTATAGGCTTGCAGGAATGCCTCCATCTCTTGCAGGCTGCATAATTTATTTGCATAAAGCTGTTGATAAATTTTCTATTAATCCTTCCAATTTCATTGGTGCTGGTTATGACCTCTCCCTTTTCATTCATAATTTCATTAATTTGGATCCACTCTTTACTCTTTTGGATAAGTCTTGCCAGTGGTTTGTCAATTTTATTTATTCTTTCAAAGAACCAGCTTCTAGTTCTGTTGATCTGCTCTACTGTGCTCCTGGTTTCTAATTCATTGATCTCTACTCTAATCTTGATCAACTGCTTTCCCTTGCATGTATGAGGCCTGTTTCTCTGTTGCTGTTCCAGCTTCTTGAGGTGGGAATTAAAAACCCTGCATTTTAGATGTTTCTATTCTTTTGAGTGAGCCTTGGATGGCTATGTATTTTCCCATAAGGACTGCATTGCAGTGTTCCATAGGTTTTGGAACTGTGCGTATACATTCTCGTTGGTCTCCATAAATTGTTTAAATTGATTTTTTGATTTCCTTGTTTATCGAATCATTCTTGAGCAGGATGGTTCTTAGTCTACAAGTGTTTGAGTTTTCCAAATTTTTCCTTGTGGTTGAGTTCCAATTTCAAAGTGTTGTGGTCTGAGAAAATGCAGGTAATAATTTCAGTCTTTTGGTATCAGTTGAGATCTGTTTTGTGACCCAGAAAATGGTCTATTCTTGAGAATGTTCCATGGGCATTAGAACAGAATTAGTATTCTTTGGTTCAGGGCTGTAGTGTTCTGTATATATATATTATGTCCAATTCATCTAGTATGGCATTCAAACCTCTTGTTTCTATTTTTTATAAGATTTTATTTATTTGACAGAGATAGAGACAGCCAGCAAGAGAGGGAACACAAGAAGGGGAAGTGGGAGAGGAAGAAGCAGGCTCATAGTGGAGGAGCCTAATGTGGGGCTCAATCCCTTAACGCCAGGATCACGCCCTGAGCTGAAGGAAGTCGCCTTACCACTGTGCCACCAAGGCTCCCCAAAGCTCTTGTTTCTTTATTGATTTTGTGCTTAGGCAATCTATCTATTGCTGAGAGTGGAGTGTAGAGGTCCCCTACTATTAAGATAATTTTATCTATATCTCTCTTTATTCTGGTTAAGAGTTGGCTTTTTTTATCTTGCTGCTCCCCTGTTGGAGGCATATATATTTATAATTGTCATATCCACTTATTGGATACATCCTTTTAGAATAATATAGTGCCCTTCTGTATCTCTAACTATAGTCTTTAGTTTAAAATCTAATATGTCTGATATGAGAATTGCTACCCAGCTTTCTTTTAAGGTCCATTGGCATGAAAGATGGTATTCCATCGCTTTACGTTCAGTCTGAATGTATCTTTAGGTTCAAAATGAGTTGTCGACAGCAAATGGATGGGAATGCCTTCTTATCCAATCTGAAACCCTGTGGTGTTTTATGGGAACATTTAGGCCATTTACATTGAGACTTATTATTGAAAGATATGATTTTAATGATGCCATTTTGCCAATAAAGTCTTTGTTTCTCTAGATTGTGACCTTCTGTTCTGTATCACTCTGGGGGCCCTTTTACTTTTATAGCACCCCCCTTAATATCTCCAGGGCTGGTTTCATGGTTACAAAATTAGTCGATGCCTGGCCATTCTGGAAGGTCTTTATCTCTCCATCAATTCTGAATGACAGCCTTGCTGGATAAAGGAGCTTTGGCTGCATTTTTTTTCTGTGAAAGAGCTTTAAAAATGCCCCCCTAACACTTTCTCTCATTCCAGTTCTGTGTAGACAGGTCTGATGTAATTCTGATACCTTTGATACTTGAGAAATTTCTTTGCCCTGGCCACTTTCAATACTGTATCCTCGGATCTAATATTTGCAAATTGCACTATATCGTGACGCGGCATAGGTTTGTGGTGGTTGAGCTTGGGAGGGGTCCTCTCTGCCTCTTGGACATGAATGTTTCTTTCTCTTGCTAGATTAGGGTAGTTTTCAGCTAGAATTTGTTCAAATATCTCTTCTAGACCTCTGTTTTTCTCCACCCCCTTGGGGATACAGATGAATCTGGCATTGGAATGTTTCATTGAGTCAGTAATCTCCCATAACCTACATTTTTGATATTGGATTGTTTTTGAGCCAAGTTTCTATTTTAGCTTTCTCTTCTACTAAACCATCCTCCAATTTGATGATAAGTTCTTCTGCCCCCCCTTCACCCTGGCCATCGGAGCATCTGGTTTTGACTGCATTTGATTCATAGAATTTTTAATTTCTGCCAGAGTCACTCTCATTTCTGCCCTTAGAGATTCTATATTCTCATTAACATTTTCTTTAATAGTTTTTTCAAGTCTACACGTCATCTTGATCCTTTTAACTCTGAACTACATTACTGATAATTTGGTTATATCCATATCCATTTGTTCTGTGGCAGAGGTCACAGACTCATTGTATTTTCTTTGCTGGGGGTATTTCTCCTTCTCATCATTCTGATGAGGAGAGGTTGCTGGGTTGTCCAGAGCCCAAATTATTGAACAGGACCCAGACAGTGCACACTTATTTCATAGGGACCTTAGGGATGTGGGCTTCTTGATTTTTCAGTCTGCCTTCTGGGGGAGGGTCCTGCTGCACAGATACTCAGGCATCCCTGTTTGAGTAGAGTCTCAGGTTGCCTGTGAGGGGGGATGGGGATGGTCACACTGAGATCTGGTATTTCCTGGCTTTTGTTCTCTCCTGTGTTTCCCTGGTGGTTTGTTTGCCTCTTCTTTTTTTTTTTATATTTCATTATTATATTATGTTAGTCACCATACAGTACATCCCCAGATTCCGATGCAAATTTTGATGCTTCATTAGTTGCGTATAACACCCAGTGCACCATGCAAAACGTGCCCTCCTTACTACCCATCACCAGTCTATCATATTCCCCCACCCTCCCCTCTGAAGTCTTCAGTTTGTTTCTCATAGTCCATAGTCTCTCATGTTTCATTCCCCCTTCTGATTACCCCCCTTTTCTTCATCCCTTTCTTCCTCTACCGATCATTCTAGTTCTTATGTTCCATAGAAGAGAGAAATAATATGATAATTGTCTTTCTCTGCTTGACTTATTTCACTTAGCATTACCTCCTCCAGTGTTGTCCATGTAACAGCAAATGTTGAGAATTCATTCTTTCCGATAGCTGAGTAATATTCCATTGTATATATGGACCACAGCTTC
>NW_023253036.1:0-1077 GCF_002007445.2 Ailuropoda melanoleuca
CTTTGTAAAACTCAGCTCTTGTTGGTGTTAAAATGCTGGGCAAACCGTGAAGAGCAGGACGGTGCGTCTCTCGGACTGGGGTGCCCATGGGACCTGCTGCCCCACCCTGCTCACCAGAGGGTTTTCAGAGACACTCCGCTCAGTGAGGAAGCGCCGTGTCCTCATGAGCTGAGGGCTTCCAGGCTCCTTTCCCCCCATCACCCTGGCTCCAGCCCTGATATCCAGACCACTGAGAGGATTCCAGTCCCCTCCTACCCCCACTGCTCCTTCTCTGCCGTCCTCATGGCTCTTGCACCTGGAGACGTGAGCTCCGTCCCAGCACCCATCTCCATGTACCCCTGCTGTCCCCTCCAGCCCCATAAATGTCACTGGTGCACTCCCACTCCACGTGGGCAGAACGAGTGCTCAATGGGCTTTCTCTGCTCAGATGACTGATGAAAATCTCAAACCCAGCATGCCCAAGACCAAAATCTGCCCACCTTCCCCCACCACCCACCACCCCAATGCTCTTCCTGGTCAAATATTTGCCTGGGCCGAGAAATCCTGGAATCATCCTGGACATAAATCCTGTTAATGCAGTTTTCAAAACATGTCCTTACCACCTCCACTGCTGATCGAAGCTGGTGTCAGTTGCCTGGATGTTGGGACAGTCTCTTCCCTGGTTCCCTGGCTTCCGTCTTTGCCCTGCCCTCCCCACCCCCACTGCACGCTGCACGGCACCTCAGAGTGATCCTGTTAAGACAAATAGAACAGGTCAGTTTTCTGACCTGAGCCCTCCAGTTACTCTCCATCCAAGCCTGCAAGGCCCTCCGGGACCTGCCTCCACCCCACTCCCTGACTCGTCTTGCTCTTTTCTCTCTTCTACTTCCTGGGCAAGCAGGTGCCTACCCCAGGGCCCTT
Source organism: Ailuropoda melanoleuca (assembly GCF_002007445.2). Taxonomy (NCBI): domain Eukaryota; kingdom Metazoa; phylum Chordata; class Mammalia; order Carnivora; family Ursidae; genus Ailuropoda; species Ailuropoda melanoleuca. The sequence continues at coordinate 901 of NW_023253036.1, forward strand.
GCATGTGCTGTTGAAGGACTCTTTGCCAGATGTCTGTGGGCTTGCTCCCTCATTTCTTTTAGATCTTCACGCCCTCACTTGCCACCCCTCACCCTGCTTGCTTGCACGGCCTGTTGCCACCTGACATCATTTATGTGGGGTCTGATTTCCATTTCCATGCCACAGATTTCATCACAT
>NW_023253037.1:0-6040 GCF_002007445.2 Ailuropoda melanoleuca
ACTGTATCTTCTATTACAAGGTAATCTGCTGTTATTTCTTTCTGGTTATGAAACATTATATGAAAAGTATTATTTCCCATCAATAATATTTTATACTAATCTTTACACCTTTTTAACATTTTTAAATCGTATATTTATTTATAAACCTCTGGGCATTGACTTTGCAATGTTGCAGCACCTTTTAAAACTATAGATTTTGGATTATTTTATTAATTCTAGTAACTTCCCAATATACTTTATTGCAATAACAATGTGTGTGCTTTTATTTTGTGATAAATACTGATGAGGATTCTTGCTTAAACTCCGTAGCATTTCCCGTACTGACTCTCAGGCAAGATAATTAATAATTTTGTAAATGACACAGGAACGGGCTTTGGGATGGAAGTCAGCCCATGCCCCCACCATGAGTCACTGCTGTTGCCAGGCACAGCTCCTTTTCTCTCCTGGCTATGGCTCCTTCCACCATTGTTGCTGCCTCTGCAGCTGCTGCTGTCATCACTGTCACCAATCTGGTCCCAGTTCCATAGGAGCTACTCCCTTGGGGTCCTGTGGCACCTTGAGCAAGATGTGTGTGTTCCTGTGAGGAGGCCAGGGGGACTGCTGTGTGAGCATGCTGTCTGAGCCCATATGTGCAGGCCCTGTTGCTGGGCCAAAGTCACATGCCAATGCTGCCCCCCAAGCTCTTCTGCTCACATGTTGACTCAGAGAGAAAACTCTTAAAAATTTCAAGATGGCAAAAACCATACATTAAAGCAACAAAAGAGTCTTTGTGAGTCTGGGACCCTGTGAAAGTGCCCAGGCCACACATACATGAGGCCAGCCTTGAGAAAGTTAGAATGAGTGAGTAGGAAGGGAGTCTTATCATACAAATCAGCAAAATGTGAGAATGTCTGCTGTTTTTGTCAGTTGTTAGCTTTGGAAATAACCTAAGGGAATGTGGAATTGAACAGGGATACCCATGACAGACTCCTTATCTCTTTCAGGTACTGAATATTGGAGGAAATCAGGAGAACCGGAACATTTATTGGCCCTGATGTACCATGGCCTAAGGCAAGCCACACTATGTCTCTGGGCTTAGTTTGCTAGAAAGGAAGATGGAGGTACGATATTTGATAGTATCAGAAAATGCTGTGTGGGGGACAGAATAGTGGTTCCACATTTCTAGGTCCTTCTAGGTTCTTATTACACCCCCTGTAATAAGAAAAAAAATAGATAAACAGGAGGGGCACCTGGGTGGTCCAGTCAGTTAAGCATCTGATTCTTGGTATTGGCTCAGGTTATGATCCCAGAGCTGTGAGATCAAGCCCTGTATAGGTCGGGTTCCAAGCTCAGGAAGGAATCTGCTTCTCTCCTTCCTCTCCACCTGCTTGTCACCCACCTTGTGCTCTTTCTCTTTCTCTTAAATAAATAAATACATAAATAAATAAATAATAAATAAATCAATCAATCTTTAAAAATGGATTAACAGGAGAAAACCAGACAAAAATTTATTACCATATTCTACCTCCTAGATATGGGGAGACCCAGAAACTCTGAATGACTCCCTGAAATTACCCAAGCCATTGCTTTAAAAACTACCTTCAGATAAACATGAAGAATGTGGGGGACCAGGAAAGGCAGTTATGAGAGGGTATCAGAAAAGGAGAGTAAAACATGGTAGGGTGGTTGTGAAAATTTAAGTCACTGATTTCTCCTTTGATAAGAGTTTCTAGAGATTTGTCCATCCTTCTTGTAGAGAGAGGGAGAAAACTTTACAAATAAAATCACCCTTTAAAATCATGTATGTCTCTTACAAAAAGGTAACTTCTAGTTTTCAGTGTTTTTTTATGTCCACTCTTTCTTAAAAATAACAGTCAAAAATAATCTTTACATCCAAGAGGCATATTTTAATGTGGCAAATTTTGTTCTCCTTCAATGATATCATTGAAGTCTCTCTTACTAACATTCCTACAAAGGCAAGACTAATCCCACTTTTTATGTCTACAAACCTCGAAATGAAGATCAAGACATCACAAGCANCCCTGTAAATGAAGATTAAGACATCACAAGCAAATACTGGGAAATCCAGGCTTTCAGAATGATCTTCTGGACATTCTTTGTTCCAAGCGCCTTCTGGCTCAGAAAAGCAGTAAGCTAACACCCACCTATTGTGTCTGCACCTACAAGTCATTCCTTCCACCATAAGACCTTAACCTCAGAAAGAGCCACAAAGGGAGGAAACACCTTATTCAAATCTTCTGCCATTTTCCCCAATTTTTATGAGAATCTAATACAGATAATTTGGAAGCTGAACAATGATGCCTCTCAGATATAGAATTACTTAGCCACCTTCTACCTAAATTGCCTCTAACTCAGAGTTAATTATGTCTCCTCTTAGTCATTCTTATTTTCATCCAGTTGTTAACAATTACTATCTATTGTTTCTCATTCATTATTTGTTTCATGGTTCAGACTAGAAGCTGCAAATTTGAAAGAAAATGGCATACAATTGAATGATTTTATAATGCACACCTGTATGTATTGAGAGTTACTTAAATATTAAATGAGTGAAGTTTAGCTTATAGAAACAAAAATGAGTATTTCTTCTTTCCTTTCACTTTTGAGGGATGAAATTCTTTTTAACAGAATAAAGTGAAGGTTAGTTTTGTGAGTATATCCGATAAAATAGTAACTGGCTTCTTGCTGTAAGATTTATTTAACCCCCACTACTCATTGTACTTGTCTTTAAAAGTAAGATGGGAAAAATAAAAGACAGCTCCTGTTTAAACCAAATAATTTTTTAATCACCAAATATTTAGTGAACACTTACCACTTGTAGCAGACACAAAGGTGTGTGATTCACACAATTTGGGTACTGTTTAAAAGAGACACCAGGCCAAAGAGTCAATTGTTCTAAGCCCCACATCAGTAAACCAACTAACCAAAATGTAGTTTCAATGTCTTCCAGGTTGGCTATCTTAGACTAGTCAATCTGCAGTTTTTTGGTCAGTTGTGAGACAATCTGTCTGTTAGACCCAGTAACCCCCAAGGTAATACAGTGTAATCAGTCTTTCCTCATTCCTGCTCCCTTCTGCCTTTAAAAGTCTCCCATTTCATACAATTCCTTAGTCTTCCTTTCTATTTGTCAGAAGGGGTGCTGTCTCATTTATGCATCATTGAGGAAAGTCAACTTGATCCTTAAATTGACTCAGTTGTATTTTGTCTTAAACAGGTTTAGAAGCAGTGGTGAGTTTGAAGGGACTTCGGATGGCTTTGGGGACAACCTGAAACACAAGCTTGGTACCTGTGAGCCCTTTTCAGTTCTCTGTCTTTTTCACCAGTTTGGAGGGTACTAACCAAGGTCTTCTCAGTTCTCGGTTCTGCTCTCTTTGTGTCAAGATCTCAATTTAATTGACTCTCTAGTCTGGAATTACCCTTTTTGAAAGTCCAGGCCTGTGCAAATTCCTCATTCTTGGGCTGCACTGGTTCAGCCATTTTCACACTTTTCCTTGTCCTCAGTTCAGGCCATGATCCTCACATTTTGGGTTCATTGATTCCACCTTTCCCCAGTCCTGAGTTCCATCACAACTGCCAGTGGAGCATGCAGGGCCTTTGCTAGGCTAAAATAAATTGGTCATGAAATGAGTTAGCTTGACACTAGGTCGCCTGCCAACCTCAAGAAAATTTCCATGCAACAAGGTACACTTTAAATCACCACTCAATCCCAAACACAGATGCATATTTTTCTTAGATAGTATTTTAGCCCAGTGAGACCTAAACACTTATATAAAGATAAATTAAACAAACAAACAAACAAAAAACAAAGAAAACAGAATACCTAAATTCTAAAATGTTAAGCATATCACCTTTTGTACAATCGTTTATGTTATTTCTAAGAACTAGGTCTTGGAAGCCCAGTTATATATCTACATATATAACAAAATCTTACTGAAACAGCCTGGGTTTGGACAAGATAAGTGTTTTGTGTTCTAAAAACTTTTCTTGCTAATTATCAGATTGAGGGCCAAAAATATTGCCAGACAGAAATGTGGGCTGCACCCACTTGCAGCTAGATATGGGTAGAGATAAATGTGGGTATTATGGTTCATGGCAGTACCAAACTCCTGCCAGCACTCTGGGAGATTACTGTGGCCTTTACATGAAATGTTCCAATTAGGTCATTTTAAGACCTGTACATGAAGATCAAGGTTACCAAATTAGGTAAACAGGGTGGGATACCTATTTTCTTTGGCATGCAAAAAACTCCAACATGTTTCAAGATTCCAAATTAGATTTATTCGAAAAACTTGTTGCAAAAGGTTGATGAAAAATTAGAGACAGACTACCAAAAATGAAAGACTTTAAGACCAATGCAACACCTACCGCTCAACTCTGTCCTTCATTTGGTTACTTATTCTATAATGCTTTGTCTAAACTGACTTTCTTCTCTAAGGAAATTACATGACTGTAAACAAAACTTCATGAACTAAGTGGCCTTACAGACACCCCCATATCTATTTTGGGGGATGTCCACCTGGCAGAGTTTATGAGACTCTCTGGAGTTCTCTGATAAACTGCTTCATTGTTCCATTAAATAGCTTACAGAAGCTAACAGGTAAATTAATAAAAGCCTTTCCAAATTCTAGTAGTTCCTGGAGGTCCATTCTTTACTTAGACCCAACTCAGAGCCTGCAGATGGAATCCTGGAAAACTGGCAGAACCCAACAAAGGGTGAGAATGTTTACCAGAGTCAGCTCTCCCAGATCTCTATCTGCACTACCCAGTCGAGAATAGAAAATGAAATAGGTCTTGTACCCTCTTTGGGAATGTCTCTTCAGTCCATGGATTTGTTCCATAGTGACAGAAATACTTTTTCCTGTTTGCATGGCTGAAAACTGACAAGACTTTTAAAAGGATTTGTAAGGAGCTATGAAATCAGAACATTTCCATATCAAAAGTTGATATTCAAAACCCAAAATGAAGTTTTCTTAGACTTCCTTCCAATCTAAAATTAAACTACAAACAAGGAGAGAAAAATCTTCTGCCTTTCTGAAAGGGATTTTTGAAGCATTCAATGCAAATAGCTCTAAATACAGAACATAAAAACCTTCGGGTTTCCATTTTTGTTGGAGATCTTCTCTCATGTAATATATATAAAGTACGGATAACATAGTTGGATCTATTGGATCAAATATGGTGTCATTTGGGCTGCAACCTAAATCTTTAGAAATTGAGAGCAAATGTGGTTATTGGATAAATATTCTCAAAACTACAAATATAGCTCTAGAGGCAGTGCAAAGTCTACCTATTATTATTTTTTTTTACCAATCTCAAATACTCACTTACTTATCTCAAAGGCTTTTAATTATGGTAAAAAATAATATAAATAATACAAATAAATAAATAAATAATCAATCTGGCTTTAGTAAACCAAAATCCTTCTGGAAGAGCTTGCATTTTTCCAGTGTCTTTGAGATATAAATGTTCTATTGAACCTTCGGAAATCTTATCTAGCTCATCTTTTTAAAATACCAACTTCAGGGACGCCTGGGTGGCAGTCGTTAAGCTTCTGCCTTCGGCTCAGGGCGTGATTCCAGTGTTCTGGGACTGAGACCCACATCAGGCTTCTCAGCTAGGAGCCTACTTCTTCCTCTCCTACTCTCCCTGCTTGTGTTCCCTCTCTCGCTGTCTGTCTCTCTCTGTCAAATAAATAAATAAAATCTTGAAAAAAAAGTATTAAAAAATAAATAAAATAAAATAATATACCAATTTCAGGGAGATAATTCTTATCCCAAAAAAGGGGGAGAGGGGATAGGGGGAAAAGGTCATTTAAAATTTTAGCAAAAAAAAATTAAAATTTTTTGTTGTNATAAAATTTTTTGTTGTTGTTTCTTTTACAACTATTAATAAAATTATTTAGCCTCTGGGCAGATAAACTTAAATTATTTTGTCCATCAGAAAAACAATTTAAATTCAACTTCATTCATAAATAGTGATTTTTGTATTGTTGTACCTGATTCATGGCAGTAATTTTAAAAAGAATTTCTAAGGTCACTGTTCT
>NW_023253038.1:0-3441 GCF_002007445.2 Ailuropoda melanoleuca
GTATATATAAATACTTGCAGAATTATCTGACAATTGTATTATACACACACACACACACACACACACACACATATATATGCCCTCCTGTGAGACAGTAAGTTCCATGGGGGGTCAAAGCTAGCTTTGCACATCACTGTATCCTCCACACTCAGCTCAGGACCCTAACAAATAGTAGACCCTCCATTAATATTTATGGACTGAATGAATAAATGGAAACGTCAAAGGAGTAGAGGATTGTGCAGGTTGTAACGGAAATATTGTCGCGGGAAAAGATGTGTCTGTGTCCTGGAATCAAGAAGGCAAGTACAAATTGCAGGCCTCAGATGCAGGTTTAAACGAAATATCACCATCTTTATGTTTTTAAAATCAGTTTATTTCCTACTCAGAGCCCTCGATCTGCTGATTGGAGATGGAGGAATAACGTATGAGAGCCCCCCCGCCCACTGCCAGGGTAATAAGAACAGCACAAGGCTGTGATGCCCTGGGACCAGACAAAGGGTCTGTAACCTGTGGTCTGTCCTGGGAACCGCAGATGTCTTCAAGGTCTCCCCTTGAAGCACAGAAGCCCCCCTTGCTCTCCGTGCTGTGGGTAGGGCACGCGACTCGGCCGCCACCCGGGTCTGCGGCCCCAGGCTCCTGCCTTCCTGGGTGCACCAGGTTGCCATCCCCATGAGGCCTCCTTCTGTCTTTAGGGAGCGTCCCAGTCCACAGGGCATGAAGGACGTCCACACAGAGCGCAGGGCCCAGGAGACGGGTCCCCTGCTCACTCCCCGTCTGCCCCTGCCCCCGACTTCTCTTCCCTGTCCAGCCCCAGGAGAACGGGCTCGTGGCCTCCCTTTTCTCCTCCACCAAGGACACCGAATGGGATCTCTTCCCGAGATGCACATGAGCTGTGGGCTGCAGGCTGCTTCTGTCAGACAGGAAACCCTGATGCAGAGCCCAAAAGGGCCAAACTACCTGCTGAACGTGAAGAGGAAGAAGAGAATTGAGGAAGCTCAAAACCAAATTAATGTTCCAATAAATCATTCCGCCTCACAAATTGCTCTGAGGCCATCCATGCCCCCACTTCCTGCCTGAGCCTGAGCCAACTGTCATTTGCAGGAAGTTTCTGATCACTGGGGCTGGAATCTTCCTTGGAAGGGGAAGGGTGGAGGGGTGGTAAGGATCTGAGGAAAGAGAGGGATTTGAGGAGGGACTGGGAAGGTACTCAAAAGGCCAAGAGGCAGGAGGTGGGGCATCTGATGGCACATTTCCCAAAGCCCACATTGGGAGAGTACCCCCCCCCCCCGCAAGACCATCACGACCCTGCCTCTCCCCCTTCCACTGCTTTAAGGCACTCTACTGAGACCTTTGTGACAGAATTGCTTTCACCTCCGTGCAAGTTCAACTGGGTTTACTCCAGGGAAGGCAAGAGCAGGACTCTTTCAAAGAATGAGTGGTGGGTGGTGGGTGGGCCTAGCCCTCCCAGTATTGGATAGCTAGGTGGAACGGACCCCAGGCCAGCTCCTTCACAAGCATTCGACCAGAAGGATCTTCTCACCCCATGGAATAGCACAGAAGGGCCCTGCCCACCTGCAGTGCTCTCAGTGGGGAGAGTCTTCCCAAAAAGCTATGGCCTCTGAGCAATTAGAAGACGAGCCAAGGGGTGGACTGTGAAACCGTGCCCTGAAACTGAAAGGATTAGTCACATGCCCGGAAGCCTGGGCATCCGCATCCAGAAAGCTCTCACCTAAGCTCAGCTGTTCTCTCTGGCAGCCCCCAGCCCTCCTCGGAAGATCCGCCCAGCTCCCAGTCTGGCACCAGCTCTTGGACAAACTGCAGGAGGCTAGGATGACTTATGTCCTTCGCTGATCTGTGGCAGCCACTCAGTTGGCCCGTGCCTCCGAGTCAGAAATTCCTCCCCTAGTTCATTGGCACTGGCGTCTGCCAAGGGGCTGGGAAGGGGCATGCTCTGGCCTCCCTCAGGCCCCTGCCTGGCACAGGAGCCCAGACTCAGGCTGTGGTCCGCGGAGCTACTGATTTCACAGGACGTCCAGCTCAGTGCCAGATAGCATCTGAAGTAGAGTATCTCCTTACTGTTGGCCTTTCAGGGCCGGAAATCTCCACCAGGATCCTGAGCCTGGTAAGTGAGGTGACGGTAAGAGCCTCACCTCTCCTTGTCCTAGACAGAGATCAAAACCTAGAAGACTAAACACCAGTGCCTGTGTCAGGCCTCAGTGAGTGCCCAGAGAGGGAGTGAATAACTCAGCAGGGCACATGGCTTCATATCAATAAGTGGTAACCATCTACCCTGTTCCAGAACTACTTTTCGGCGCTTTGGGGTGTGGGATACAAAAGGAGTTATGGATACTCTCCTTATATGATTACTGCCTAGGCGAGGAAACCAAACTCAGGCCATGAGCAATGTTCATTCAACAAACATCTACTGGGCACTGACTCTGGTCACTGGGCTGGGACAACAGCTGTCACCAAGAAGGTGTGGCCCCTGCCTCCACGGGGCTCACACGCTCATGAAAATAAACGAGTAATTCACAATAAAGTGTAATGCATTTTTCTGCATTGGCTGTGAAAGGCAAAAAGAAGGGAACCTCATTGGAACAGAGTTTTCAGGAAAAGTCTGCCTGGGAAAGGAAGGAGGAAGGACAGGAAGCCAATGGCTATGCCACAGAGGCTTGGAGAGCAGGCTATTGATGTCCAGGCTGGTTCAGAAGCTAGTGCTCGAACCGGTGTGACCAACTCCTCACACCCACATCTCGGCTCCGTTACCTGCTACCATTGGCTCTTGGATTCTCACTCGGAGCCTGAGTTACATCGTCTGTGATAAGGTGGTGATAATAACAGTACCATCTCATAGGGCAGCTGGGAGAATAGGATGAATTGAATAACAGAAAGAAAGACCTTAGCACAGGAAGTCTCAATGTGTTCTAATATTGTCATTATTATCGCAAGAGCTTGGCTGAGGCTGGAACCCAGGAAATCATATGAAAAGGCTGAATCCCAGTCACCCTGATGGAACAAAGTCAGGTGCCCGGGTGACAGGCTGCATCTGGGTAATCGAGAAGGAGGAAGAACCATCAACAGTTCTCTCCTCATTGATGAACAGGGTGTTAAGCGCAATGAGCCCCAAAGTACGACATCAAAGCAGCTGGGCTTGGCTCCTGGCTCTGACATTCAGTAGCAGGAGAACTCCGGAAAGTCACCTGAGGCTCTANGTAGCAGGAGAACTCCGGAAAGTCACCTGAGGCTCTAAGCCTCAGTTTTCACATCTGTAAAATGGAGATAATATTATTAGCTGCTCCATGTGCCTCATAGGCACTGCAGAGCAAGCAAAAAGTGGGTGAAATTTTGTCCGATTGTAAAGGGCTGCCAACACGTGCATTATTATCATCCTGAAGGTTCTAGCTTAGGGAACCAAACGTGCACACTTTGGACTGCATCTCC